>NC_057797.1:276023731-276033114 GCF_018294505.1 Triticum aestivum | reverse complement strand
CGCGCCTCGGATCCGGCCGGGCCCCGCCGTCCTCTTCCTCCTCCTCCCACGCCGGCCTTCTTCCCCGTCAAGTCCGGCGAGCTGCTACAGTAACTCCGGCGTGCATCGGGAAGCGTGCGGATCTGGATCCAGATCTGAGAAATTCATCTCGGTTGACTTTTCGTCCCTAACCCTAAAAATTTTGTGCATAATTTGACCGACCGTAACTTTGCATCCGTAGCTCCGATTTGGGCATATTACATATCAAAATGTTCGCCTCGACGAGTACATCATTTCATTCCATTGCATCATTTTCATTTGAGGTCATCTTGATGCCCAAAATGCTGCTAGAAGGAGGCTTCGTGAGTTAATTGTCAGATCTGCTAGTTCATCTTAGACTTTTGTCATTTTTGCCATGATTATTGTGTGCATGATATGCCTGTGAGTCCTTCATATGTTTTGTTAAGGATTTTGTCTTCTTTCCAGAGGTGCAACCCATGCAGTTTTAGGATGTGTGTGGTGACTTGTGCAAGCTTGCAAAGTGAGGCACCCGGTAAATCTGTTTTCACTAAGTCTGGGATTATTTAGTTCATGATGCCATATGTTCAGCTTGTTTCCTAGTAATCCGTGCCTCTTTTGAGGATGATCAGTAAAGAAGTTTTGTTAATCATGTTATGCTCTATCCATCCATGTCTTTGTTTGCAATTATGAAGCACCCTAGCTCGAGTCAATCGAGCTCTGCTTTTGCTTCATGGTGAATCTGGGCAGATCGTCAACTCGTTTGCGATTTTGCCGATGTTATTGTAGTTGATCCGTGCATGCTATGCCCTTGTTCTTGCCATGTCTAGCTTGTATTTTGTGCCTTCTTAATGGATGTATGCTTGCCTTGCCATGACTTGCACCGTAGTGAGTGCATCGAGCTCGTTTACATGCCTTCGTGAGTTATATTTCAGCATGTCTCAGTTTTCGCCAAGTCTGAAAACTGATTGTGTTTTAGCTATGTTCGTGTGCCCGTTAGTATATTTTGTGAACCCTTTTGGCCCCAGGTCACTTTGGGTCTTTTGTTAAGCTTGTTGAGTAGCTCCATGCCATCTTACTTGTCATGTTCAGGTCATGTATCATGTTGTTTTGCTGCTCCGAAGAGGGCTTCGTGATCTGAAATTTCAGACAAGTGTTAATTTCACTAAGTCTGGAATCTGTTTTGCATTTGCGTTTTTGCCATGCTTGTTTGAACCTCATAATGGATGAATTGGCCGTCGCTCAGTGCTAATCTTTTGTTAAGCATCTTGTCTGCATCCCTGCCATGTATTTTGTTGTCATGTTTGGTGGCTGTAGCATGTTCAATTCGTTGCAACTAGATGCCTACTTGCTGTAAATCGCAGACCGGTGTCATATCTTAAAACGCTTGCCATTTCCAAACCGTAACTCCGATTCCGATGATCTTTATATCGTTTTCAAGCGATTTCATCCCCTCTTTCCAGTGGCACCCTTGGAATTCCAAGGTGAGGCCAGGTTCATGCATTTCCTGTCATATATTGCATTTTGCATCCCGCATCGCATCCCGCATAGCATACCATCTTTGTATCTTATTGTTTGAGCTTGCACGTGGTTGATTGTATCCTTGTTGCTTGTTTTTATTGCTTGGGTAGAGCCGGGAGACGAGTTCGCTACCGAGGAGCCCGTTGAGTTTGCTTGTGAGGATCCAGCCAACCTTGACAACTGTGCAGGCAAGATGATCATACCCTCGAAATCACTACTATCTTTGCTATGCTAGTTTGCTCGCTCTTGCTATGCCCTTGCTACGATGCCTACCTTTTGCTTGTCAGCCTCCCAATTGCCATGTCAAACCTCTAACCCACCATGTCCTAGCAAACCGTTGATTGGCTATGTTACCGCTTTGCTCAGCCCCTCTTATAGCATTGCTAGTTGCAGGTAAAGTTTGGAGGCCGTTCCTTGTTGGGACATCTTTTATTTGCTTGTTGGGATATCATTATATTGCTATGTTATCTTAATGCATCTATATACTTGGTAAAGGGTGGAAGGCTCGGCCTCTCGCCTAGTGTTTTGTTCCACTCTTGTCGCCCTAGTTTCCGTCATATCGGTGTTATGTTCCCGGATTTTGCGTTCCTTACGCGGTTGGGTTATAATGGGAACCCCTTGATAGTTCGCCTTGATTAAAGCTTTTCCAGCAATGCCCAACATTGGTCTTACCATTTGCCACCTAGCCTTTTCTTTCCCTTGGGTTCTGCAGACTCAAGGGTCATCTTATTTTAACCCCCCCGGGCCAGTGCTCCTCTGAGTGTTGGTCCAAACTAGAGTCCTGTGCAGCGCCCCCTCGGGGAAACTGGAGGTTTGGTTTTAGTTGTATGGAGCGCTCATCTGAGTGTGCCCTGAGAAAGAGATATGTGCAGCTCCTATCGGGATTTGTCGGCACATTCAGGCGGTGTTGCTGGTCTTGTTTTAACCTGTCGAATTGTCTTGTTGTACCGGGTTACCGAGTCTGATCGCTGTGTCTCGGGTGGAGGTCTATTCTTTCGTTGACCGTGAGAGCTTGTCATGGTCTAAGTTGGGACTCCCCTGCAGGGATTGAACTTTCTAAAGCCGTGCCCGCGGTTATGGGCAGATGGGAATTTGTTAATGTCCGGTTGTAGAGAACTTGAACCTTAATTAATTAAAATGAATCAACTGAGTGTGTTACCGTGATGGCCTCTTCTCGGCGGAGCCCGGGAAGTGGACACGGTGTTGGAGTTATGCTTGCGCAGGTTGTTCTTCTAGATTCTCGCTCGCGCTTTGCCTCCTCTTCTCGCTCTCTTTTGCGTATAAGTTAGCCACCACATATGCTAGACGCTTGCTGCAGCTCTACATATACTTGCCTCATCCTTCCTATAAGATTAAATAGTTTTGATCGCGAGGGTGCGAGATTGCTGAGTCCCTGTGGCTCACAGATACTATAACTCCAGATGCAGGTCCAGGTGATTCCGCTCCAGGTGACGAGTACGAGCTCAAGTGGGAGTTCGACGAGGACTCTCAGCGTTACTACGTATCTTTTCCTGATGATCAGTAGTGGTGCCTAGTTGGGGTTCGATTCAGGGCCTTGTCGCATGTTGGGTTTTCTTCTATTTTGGCACCGTAGTCGGGCCATGAGTGTTTGTATGATGGATGTTATTTATGTTCTCTGATGTGACGTGGCGAGTGTAAGCCAACTATGTATCTCCCCCTTTTATCATATATTACATGGGATGTTGTAATGATTACCTAACTTGCGACATTGCTTTCAATGCGGTTATGTCTCTAAGTCGTGCCTCGACACGTGGGAGGTATAGCCGCATCGAGGGCGTTACAAGTTGGTATCAGAGCCAGGTTCGACCTTAGGAGCCCCATTGCTTGATCGTTTTTAGAGGCCGTGTTGTGTCTAGAAAAATGTTTTGAGTCTTTAGGAATTATATATCAGAGAGCTTAGGAATTCTTTTTACTTCCCAGTCTCCTCATCGCTCTGGTAAGGCATCCTGACGTAGAGTTTTGACTCTTCTCTTCTAAAATTTCACTAAATTTTTTTTAGGATCACGCGAGTATCTTGGAATCGTTCCGATGGCTTATGATGAGAACATTGACTTGGTGCCTCCTGTCAGGGGTTTAGTGGAAGTGTCCCTGGGAGTTGAGCTCTGAGGTGTTGTCATCATAATTTTATCGTTGAAATTCTGGAATACTTGAGATATGTTCGCCGACATCGAAAATCTCTTTTATGCAGTTCGTTGGTGAGATAACCTCGACGCCACCCAGTACTGGGGCGGGAGTTCGGGAGTATCGCCATAACTTGTATAACGGATGCTTTTCGAAGGTTGAGGTAGATGGTTTCCGAAGTTTTTCTCGGTTATGTGTTGAAGGATGAATACAGTTGGATGTAGGATTTGCTAGTTTGGGTGAGATATTATGCTTCCCCAGTATCCCCAACACCTGATTGCATAACCGGAAAGGTTCGGGAGTTTCATAGGTGGGAATTCTAGTAGCTCTAGTTCTTCTTCCACGAATATTGGTTTGAGATTGGGATTTCTTACCGATTATTCGTTCTTGATCTGTACCTTGTGGATTTGTTTCTCTACCTTAATTCTATGTGGATTCTCAATTTATGGATATGTGACCATTTGAAGAGGAGTGCATTCGTTCATTTTGTTCGGATGTGAAGACTATATGTTGCAATTTTCATTCCGTTGGATTCAGCTTCAATATTTTCTGTCAATGTGCTAATGGTGGTCAACCTCTTCAGGATGGCTCCTCCAACGCGCACGACTCCGAATCCTGATCCGCCACCACCTCCACCTCCTCCAGAGGCATGGCAAGCTGTGATGGCCGCAACCAATGCAAACACACAGCTGATCATGCAAATTCTCCAAGAGCGCAATCAAGGCAGTCAAGGGAATCAAGGCAGCAATCAGAGTCACTTTGCCACACTCAACTAGTTCCTTGCTAACGGGCGAAAGACTTTCAGCAATTGTGTTGAGGCAACCGATGCTGACGATTGTCTTGTGGATCTGTGTAAGCATTTCGAGTGCAGCAACGTCAGGCCTGAGGACTTTGTCAAGTTCGCTTCCTTCCAACTGAAAGATCAAGCTGCAGAATGGTTCCAGCAGTACATGGATTCTAGAGGTGGACGTGTTATCACTTGGGATGATTTTCGTCGAGATTTCCGAGCTCATCATATTCCGCAGAGCATGGTTGAAAGCAAGCGTGAGGAATTCCGCAATCTGAAGCAAGGCTCTTTGTCTATCTATGACTACAACAAGTTGTTCTAGAAGCTTGCCCGCTTTGCCAAGCAGGATGTTCCTGATGAGAAGAGCATGATATATCAGTTCAGGGGTGGTCTCAGAGAAGATATTCAGCTCGCTCTTGTTCTCTTCGAGCCCTTGAGATACGATGAGTTCTACAACATGGCACTGAAGCAAGAGGCTGCTCAGTTGAGGTGTGATGCTTCCAGGAAGCGAGTCAGAGATGTTACTCCTTCTTCCTCTACTCAAGTGGCCAAGCAGCAGAAGTTTTGGCTTCCTCCTCCTCCGTTCCGTCAGCCATATCAGCAGAAGAGGAAAGGTGGCAGTGGTTCTCCCACCCACCCAACCCAGGCTTTCAGAACAAGACTTTGTCTCTAGCTCCAAGATCGAGTGCTCCGTATCACCATCCGCTTTCAGAGGTCACGTGCAACAAGTGCCAACAGAAGGGTCACTATGCCAACAAGTGTCTCAACCAGAGGCGTCTTCCTCCTCCTCCTCCTGTCAGGTCGGCAAGTACAGCTGTGGTCAAGCATAACCCCAAGTACGCCAAGGTCAATATGGTGAATGCAGCCCAAGCAGAGGACTCGTCAGATGTGATTATGGGTAACCTTCCTATTAACGATGTTCCTGCAAAAGTTCTTTTTGACACGGGTGCATCGCATTGCTTCATTTCCAAACCGTTTGCATCAAAGTATGAGTGTGATTATCAGTATCTGCAAAGTTCCTTGCAAATTGTGTCACCGGGCAAGCAGATGACAGCTAACACCTGCGTCCCTGAGGTTACTATCACATTGGGTGACTACAAGTTCCTTTCTTCCCCAATTGTTCTTGGTAACTCAGATATCGATCTTATGCTCGGGATGGATTGTCTTTCTAAGCACAAGGCTCAGCTTGATTGTGCTGCCAGGCAGATTCAATTGACTCATTCGTCTGAGGATGTAATTGTCTTTGCTGCTCGGGATAATACTATCCATCTGTTTTCTCTCAATGAGAAGGGTGAATTGGATGCCATCTCTCAAATTCCTGTCGTTTGCGAATATCAAGACGTCTTTCCAGAAGAGCTCCCAGGAATGCCTCCGCACCGGCCAGTGGAATTCGTTATTGAACTTGAGCCTGGCACGGAACCTGTGTGCAAACGTCCTTACAAGCTCGGACCTGAAGAGTTGAAGGAGCTGAAGAAGAAACTCGATGAGCAAGAAAGAATGGGTCTTATACGGCCTAGTACTTCTCCGTGGGGTTGTGGTGTTCTTTTTGTGAAGAAGAAGGATGGAACGGACCGACTTTGTGTTGATTACCGTCCAGTGAACAAGAATACCATCAAGAACAAATACCCACTTCCCAACATCAATGAGCTGTTCGAACAACTCAAAGGTGCCCAAGTATTCTCCAAGCTTTATCTCCGTATGGGTTATCACCAGATTCGCATTCGTGAAGAAGATATTCCTAAGACAACATTCAGAACAAGTTTTGGTTCATATGAATACACCGTCATTTCTTTTGGCCTCGCCAATGCTCCTCCGACGTTCTCTCGCACGATGAACTTCATCTTCAACGCCTACACCAATGACTTCGTTTTGGTCTATCTCGACGACATTCTGGTTTTCTCCAAGAACAAGCAAGATCATGCCAGGCACTTGCGTTTGGTTCTTGATAAGCTTAGGGAACATCAGTTCTACGCCAAGTTCTCCAAGTTTGAATTTTGGCTCGATGAGGTTCTTTATCTTGGTCATATCATCTCTGCCAAGGGCATTGCCGTGAATCCTGAGAAGGTGTATGCAATTGTGAATTGGGAACCTCCTCAGAACGTGAAACAACTCCGTAGTTTTCTCGGTCTCGCAAGCTATTGCCGAAGATTCGTTGAAAACTTTTCTAAGATTGCGAAGCTTCTCTCAAATCTTCTTCAGAAGCACGTCAAGTACGTTTGGTCTCCGGAGTGTGATATTGCTTTCAACACTTTGAAAGAGAAGTTGATCACCGCTCCAGTTCTGACTCCACCTGATGAATCCAAGCCGTACGAGGTCTTTTGTGATGCCTCTCTCCAAGGTCTTGGCGCAGTTTTGATGCAAGAGAAGAAAGTTGTTGCTTATACATATCGCCAGTTGAAGCCTAATGAGAAGAACTACCCCACTCATGATCTCGAGTTGGCGGCAGTTGTGCATGCTCTGTTGACTTGGAGACATCTTCTATTGGGAAGAAAAGTGGACATTTTCACCGATCACAAGAGTCTCAAGTACATTTTCACTCAGCCTAATCTCAACCTAAGGCAAACTCGATGGGTCGAAATGATTCAAGAGTATAATCCGAGTATCGAGTATACTCCAGGCAAGGCCAATGTGATTGCTGACGCTTTGAGCAGAAAGGCCTACTGCAACAGTCTGATTCTCAAGCCTTATGAACCCGAGCTTTGTGAAGCTTTCCGTAAACTTAATCTGCAAGTTGTTCCTCAAGGTTTCCTCGCCAACCTTCAAGTCTCTCCTACCTTAGAAGACCAGATTCGCCAAGCCCAGCTTCTTGATGCTATGGTGAAAAAGGTGAAGATTGGGATTGCCAAGAGTCAGTCCAAGTACAAGTGCTACCGCCTTGATGACAAGGACACTCTCTTCTTCAAGGATCGTATTGTTGTGCCCAAAGGTGAACTTCGTAAAGTGATCATGAACGAGGCTCACAATTCTCTCCTCTCCATCCACCCTGGGAGCACGAAGATGTATCAGGACCTCAAGCAAGCTTATTGGTGGACTCGAATGAAGCGCGAGATCGCTCAATTCGTGAATGAATGTGATGTCTGCAGAAGAGTGAAGGCAGAACACCAAAAGCCAGCTGGTCTCCTCCAACCTCTTGCCATTCCAGAATGGAAGTTCAACCACATTGAAATGGACTTCGTGACTGGGTTTCCAAAGTCCAAGCGTGGCAATGATGCTATATTTGTTGTCATCGATAAACTCACCAAAGTGGCTCACTTTCTGCCTATCAAAGAGTCGATCACGGCAGCTCAATTGGCGGAACTCTATACCTCTTGCACTGTCTCTCTGCATGGTATTCCTCAAGTGATATCTTCAGACCGTGGTAGCATCTTTACCTCGAAGTTTTGGGATTCTTTTCAGAAGGCCATGGGCACCAACATCCGCTTCAGCACAGCTTTCCATCCTCAAACAAGCGGTCAAGTCGAGCGTGTCAACCAGATTCTTGAAGATATGCTCAGGGCTTGTGTGATCTCCTTCGGCATGAAGTGGGAGGATTGTCTTCCTTATGCTGAATTCTCATACAACAATAGTTTTCAAGCAAGTTCGGGAAAGGCCCCATTTGAAATTCTGTATGGCAGGAAGTGCCGTACCCCTCTTAACTGGTCTGAAACCGGTGAACGTCAGCTGCTGGGTAATGACTTAATCACAGAGGCAGAAGAAATGTGCAAAGTCATTCGTGATAACCTCAAAGCAGCCCAATCCCGCCAGAAGAGCTACTATGATAGTAAGCACCGTGATTTGGCTTTCGAGATCGGAGATCATGTTTACCTTCGTGTCTCTCCTATGAAAGGTACTCGTCGCTTCGGTATCAAAGGGAAGCTTGCCCCTAGATACGTGGGACCTTTCAAGATTGTCAGCAAGAGAGGCGACCTCGCCTATCAACTCGAGCTTCCTTCAAACTTTGCAAATGTTCATGACGTGTTCCATGTCTCTCAGCTTTGAAAGTGCTTCAAGACTCCTGACCGCACCATCAACTTCGAGAACATTGAGCTCCAAGAAGATCTCTCCTATCGTGAGCACCCAGTTGCTATTCTTGAAGAGACTGAACGCAAGACTCGCAACAAGTCAATCAAATTTCTCAAAGTCAAGTTGTCACACCATTCCGACCGTGAAGCTACCTGGGAACGCGAGGATCACCTCCGTTCTAAGTACCCGGAGTTCTTTCAGTCCTAGATCTCGGGACGAGATCTTTTCGTAGTGGTGGAGTGTTGTAACACCCCGGATGTAACTTTCCCAATTTGTACTCCAACTCTTGCCGTTTCCGGCGTTAAGTTATATTTATTTCTCGGGTTCGGGTCTTTGTCTCCGTGTGTTGTTTTCGTTTTCATGCATCTCATATCATGTCATCGTGTGCATTGCATTTGCATACGTGTTCATCTCATGCATTCGAGCATTTTCCCCGTTGTCCGTTTTGCATTCCGGCGCTTCGTTCTCCTCTGGTGGCCATTTCTAGATTTCTTTCGTGTGTGGGGATTAAACATTTCCGGATTGGACCGAGACTTGCCAAGCGGCCTTGGTTTACTACCGGTAGACCGCCTGTCAAGTTTCGTATCATTTGGACTTCGTTTGATACTCCAACGGTTAACCGAGGGACCGAAAAGGCCTCGTGTGTGTTGCAGCCCAACACCCCTCCAATTTGGCCCAAAACCCGCCAAACTCTGCTCCATGTCCTAGTGCATTCGATCATGATCGCGTGGGCGAAAACCGCACCTCATTTGGACTCTCCTAGCTCCACTTATGCCTATAAATAGCACCCCTCCAAATTCGGATCTTCTTCCCCGTCCAAACCCTAGTCTAAAAAAAAGCAGATCCGTGCCGACGGACATGTCCGGGGCCTAGCCGGACACGTCCGCTGCCGCCTCTCGTCCACTCCGCGCCCGCCACGTGGCGCAGCCGACCG
>NC_057797.1:276013669-276023143 GCF_018294505.1 Triticum aestivum | reverse complement strand
GGCCTCGCCCCGCCGCCCGGCCTCACCGCGCCTCGGATCCGGCCGCGCCCCGCCGTCCTCTTCCTCCTCCTCCCACGCCGGCCTTCTTCCACGTCAAGTCCGGCGAGCTGCTACAGTAACTCCGGCATGCATCGGGAAGCGTGGGATCTGGATCCAGATCTGAGAAATTCATCTCGGTTGACTATTCGTCCCTAACCCTAAAAATTTTGTGCATACTTTGACCACCCGTAACTTTGCATCCGTAGCTCCGATTTGGGCATATTATATATCAAAATGTTCGCCTCGACGAGTACATCATTTCATTCCATTGCATCATTTTCATTTGAGTTCATCGTGATTCCCAAAATGCTGCTATAAGGAGGCTCCGTGAGTTAATTTATAGATCTGCTAGTTCATCTTAGACTTTTGTCATTTTTGCCATGATTATTGTGTGCATAATATGCCTGTGGGTCCTTCATATGTTTTGTTAAGGATTTTGTCTTCTTTCCAGAGGTGCAACCCATGCAGTTTTAGGATGTGTGTGGTAACTTGTGCAAGCTTGCAAAGTGAGGCACCCGGTAAATCTGTTTTCAGGGACTTGGTTGTTTTCACTAAGTCTGGGATTATTTAGTTCATGATGCCATATGTCCAGCTTGTTTCCTAGTGATCCGTGCCTCTTTTGAGGATGATCAGTAAAGGTGTTTTGTTAATCATGTTATGCCCTATCTATCCATGTCTTTGTTTGCAATTATGAAGCAAGCGAGCTTGAGTCAATCGAGCTCTGCTTCTGCTTCGTGGTGAATCTGGGCAGATCGTCAACTCGTTTGCGATTTTGCCGATGTTATTGTAGTTGATTCGTGCATGCTATGCCCTTGTTCTTGCCATGTCTAGCTTGTATTTTGTGCCTTCTTAATGGATGTATGCTTGCCTTGCCATGACTTGCACCGTAGTGAGTGCATCGAGCTTGTTTACATGCCTTCGTGAGTTATATTTCAGCATGTCTCAGTTTTCACTAAGTCTGAAAACTGATTGTGTTTTAGCTATGTTCGTGTGCCCGTTAGTATATTTTGTGAACCCTTTTGGCCCCAGGTCACTTTGGGTCTTTTGTTAAGCTTGTTGAGTAGCTCCATGCCATGTTCTTACTTGTCATGTTCAGGTCATGTATTATGTTGTTTTGCTGCTCCGAAGAGGGCTTCGTGATCTGAAATTTCAGACAAGTGTTAATTTCACTAAGTCTGGAATCTGTTTTGCATTTGCGTTTTTGCCATGCTTGTTTGAACCTCATAATGGATGAATTGGCCGTCGCTCAGTGCTAGTCTTTTGTTAAACATCTTGTGTGCATCCCTGCCATGTATTTTGTTGTCATGTTTGGTGGCTGTAGCATGTTCATTTCATTGCAACTAGATGCCTACTTGCTGTAAATCGCAGACCGGTGTCATATCTTAAAACGCTTGTCATTTCCAAACCGTAACTCCGATTCCGATGATCTTTATATCGTTTTCAAGCGATTTCATCCCCTCTTTTCAGTGGCACACTTGGAATTCCAAGGTGAGGCCAGGTTCATGCATTTCCTGTCATATCTTGCATTTTGCATCCCGCATCGCATCCCACATAGCATACCATCTTTGCATCTTATTGTTTGAGCTTGCACGTGGTTGATTGTATCCTTGTTGCTTGTTTATCTTGCTTGGGTAGAGCCAGGAGACGAGTTCTCTACCGAGGAGCCCGTTGAGTTTGCTTGTGAGAATCCAGCCAACTCTGACAACTGTGCAGGCAAGATGATCATACCCTCGAAATCACTACTATCTATGCTATGCTAGTTTGCTCGCTCTTGCTATGCCATTGCTACGATGCCTACCTTTTGCTTGTCAGCCTCCCAATTGCCATGTCAAACCTCTAACCCACCATGTCCTAGCAAACCGTTGATTGGCTATGTTACCTCTTTGCTCAGCCCCTCTTATAGCGTTGCTAGTTGCAGGTAAAGTATGGAGGCCGTTCCTTGTTGGGACATCTTTTATTTGCTTGTTGGGATATCATTATATTGCTATGTTATCTTAATGCATCTATATACTTGGTAAAGGGTGGAAGGCTCGGCCTCTCGCCTAGTGTTTTGTTCCACTCTTGCCGCCCTAGTTTCCGTCATATCGGTGTTATGTTCCCAGATTTTGCGTTCCTTACGCGGTTGGGTTATAATGGGAACCCCTTGATAGTTCGCCTTGATTAAAGCTTTTATAGCAATGCCCAACATTGGTCTTACCATTTGCCACCTAGCCTTTTCTTTCCCTTGGGTTCTGCAGACTCAAGGGTCATCTTATTTTAACCCCCTCGGGCTAGTGCTCCTCTGAGTGTTGGTCCAAACTAGAGTCCTGTGCAGCGCCCCCTCGGGGAAACTCGAGGTTTGGTTTTAGTTGTATGGAGCGCTCATCTGAGTGTGCCCTGAGAAAGAGATATGTGCAGCTCCTATCGGGATTTGTCGGCACATTCAGGCGGTGTTGCTGGTCTTGTTTTAACCTGTCGAATTGTCTTGTTGTACCGGGTTACCGAGTCTGATCGGTGTGTCTCGGGTGGAGGTCTATTCCTTCGTTGACCGTGAGAGCTTGTCATGGGCTAAGTTGGGACTCCCCTGCAAGGATTGAACTTTCGAAAGCCGTGCCCGCGATTATGGGCAGATGGGAATTTGTTAATGTCCGGTTGTAGAGAACTTGAACCTTAATTAATTAAAATGAATCAACTGAGTGTGTTACCGTGATGGCCTCTTCTCGGCGGAGCCCGGGAAGTGGACACGGTGTTGGAGTTATGCTTGCGCAGATTGTTCTTCTAGATTCTCGCTCGCGCTTTGCCTCCTCTTCTCGCTCTCTTTTGCGTATAAGTTAGCCACCACATATGCTAGACGCTTGCTGCAGCTCCACATATACTTGCCTCATCCTTCCTATAAGCTTAAATAGTTTTGATCGCGAGGGTGCGAGATTGCTGAGTCCCTGTGGCTCACAGATACTATAACTCCAGATGCAGATCCAGGTGATTCCGCTCCAGGTGACGAGTACGAGCTCAAGTGGGAGTTCGACGAGGACTCTCAGTGTTACTACGTGTCTTTTCCTGATGATCAGTAGTGGTGCCTAGTTGGGGTTTGATTCAGGGCCTTGTCGCATGTTGGGTTTTCTTCTATTTTGGCGCCGTAGTTGGGCCATGAGTGTTTGTATGATGGATGTTATTTATGTTCTCTGATGTGACGTGGCGAGTGTAAGCCAACTATGTATCTCCCCCTTTTATCATATATTACATGGGATGTTGTAATGATTACCTAACTTGCAACATTGCTTTCAATGCGGTTATGTCTCTAAGTCGTGCCTCGACACGTGGGAGCTATAGCCGCATCGAGTGCGTTACAACTACTGTGTTGATATTTCAGGCAAGCAAACCCCCTTTGAGCATTATGATACAATCCTGCTCTCTCGCTCTTGCTCTCTATTACTGCATTAGGACAACAACTATTCAACTATTACATGCTGCGGTAGTTGAACCCCTTTTCCTCTGCATGACCTGTCTTTGCCACAGTAAATAGTTGAAACTGACTAGCATGAGTAGGAGTTGTTTGAGCCATTATGTGCCTACTCATCCATGCTTGCTTGTCATGCCTGCTATGGCTTAGAGTTGAGTCATGTATGATTCATCGGGGATGAATTGGAACATGGTGAACATATCCTACTATTGAGAGCTAAGTGTGTGAACACGATTTGGTAAAGTTAGCGGTGAGAGGCCATGTAGGAGTACATGGTGGGTTGTCTCATTGAAACCATCCTCAGGAACTGAGTTCCGTGTTTGTGATCTACGAGAGTTACTACTACACACTGGGCTCCGGGCACTCCAAGCTCTCTAGACTTATTAATCGCATCAATCTCTGTCCAGGAGTTGCAACTAGTTTCTGGTGTTTGTAGGTTGTGTTAGTAGTCTACCAAGTGGCACCCGACACAAGTGGGCTTGGGATAGACTAGGCATCATGGTCGGGTGTAGGAAGCGTCGCCCGTTTGGTGGGCTTAGGAACCCTGTACACATCATTTGGGGCTGTGAGTGACACCCCGGCCGGATCTCCTTGCGGATGGAACCCGAATAGGCGATAAACCTGGACTAGAGACTTGTGTGGTTAGTTAGGTCGTGGCCGACTCCCTTGCCAGGCTTCCGCTTGAATGCTGCCGAGATACATGACGTGTACATGGAGGTAAGTGGCAAGAGGGTGTGTGAAGAAGTACACCCCTGCAGGGTTAACATGATCTATTCGATTAGTCGCGTCTGCGGTAAAGGACTACTGGGTTGCTTATACAGTGCATAGACAAGTGAAAGTGGAAACTCTAAAATGCGCAAGATAAGCGTGAGTGCTATGGATGGCCTTCTCGTAGGGAGATGGGAGCGGCTCCATAGTGGTGTATTCATATGGTGAATATGTGGACTCGTGTGCACCACCTCAAAAGAGTTACGTGTTGTCGTAGTAGAGGATAGCCACTGAGTCAAAGTTGGCTTGCTGCAGTTAAACTCCACCACCTCTTTCTTGATACTGATGCATGAGTTCTTTGTTCCACGTGGACTCCGACATTTAGCTTGTTACCACAATCTTGTACCCTTGGGAAGGTCTTATGGATAGTCAGGCTCTCGGCCTTTTTTATTTGTAGTTGTCTGTACTCAGACATGTTATGCTTCCATTTGTGTGTATGCTCTATATGTTGGGTCATGTGACCCCTGTTTGTAATAAATGCTATGTGGCTCTTCTGGGCCTTTATCTATATGAGTTGTTGAGTTATATTGTGATGCCATGTTGTACAACACATACTTGCATGTTATGCATACGTGTAACGTGTATTGCTATGTGTGGGATCCGACAACCTAGTTGTTTATTCTTGGTAGCCTCTCTTATGGGGAAATGTCTCCTAGTGCTTCCACTGAGCCATGGTAGCTTGCTACTGCTCCGGAACACTTAGGCTGGCCGGCATGTGTCCTTGTTTGTTCCTATGTCTGTCCCTTCGAGGAAATATCACGCATTGTTCCTTTAAGTCCTTGTAGCTTGCTACGACTTGGGTTCATACGTTGATGATCGACACGTTCGTTGCTGGTCATGTATGCCTGTCCCTGTAAGTTAGTGCCACCTTGGGTTTACGACTAGTCATGTTGGTTCGGGTTCTCTATCCTATGGATGCTAGCGACACTATCCTATATGTGTGCCAAAAGGCGCAAACGGTAACGGCCAAGTAAGGTGGCACCCATGGGAATACCGTGTGTGAGGCCGCAAAGTGATATGATGTGTTACATGCTAGATTGGTGTGACTTAGGAACGGGGTCCCGACAGCTTTGGTATCAGAGCCTAACCGCTTGTAGGATTACGAGGCCAACGTGGTCGAAGTCGAGTCTAGAAATGCTTTAGTTATATAAGGGAATTGATTGGGGAAGGGAACATACGGCTCTTTTTACTCCTTTACCTTATGGCCTTCTGATCCGAGTCATATTATCTTTCCGATGGGGTTAATAACTAGGCTTTCTATTCTTTCCATCAGGATCACGTGTTACTAATCTGTAGACCTATAGGATTGTTGGATTTAAGCCTCAGTTCAGTTCCTACTACTTTCGCGTGTTGACAGTGGTCTCGGAACCTTGATATTGTGATATTGAGTGGTTATGCCACCATTTTGCAGGATGTCTCAAATATTTTTGAGCATTTACAACCGTTATGTTGTCCGAGTCATTCTAGGTTTCTAAATAGTCTGATGCACTTGCAAATCTTTCCTCCATGTTCCGATGTCCTTTTGGGTCAGATTAAGCACACTAATTGGTGTGTTGAGGTACTCCACTGCCTCGACATATATGTTGAAGCTATTATTATGAACCTAGGTGTCTTAGAGAACCACCCAGTAATCTAGCTCTGATTTGTATTCCTAGTGTGATGATTCTGGCCATCATTCTCGAAAGCATCCTGTGATGCCATTTAGTTAGTAGGCATTCTATTCCTGGGTTCTTGAACCCGAGAT
Organism: Triticum aestivum; assembly: GCF_018294505.1. Classification (NCBI taxonomy): domain Eukaryota; kingdom Viridiplantae; phylum Streptophyta; class Magnoliopsida; order Poales; family Poaceae; genus Triticum; species Triticum aestivum. The sequence goes on along the minus strand of NC_057797.1, from coordinate 276,017,153 downwards.
TCACCCTACTTACTTCATGTTGTTAATGCTTGCTCGTTCCTTTAGGGTATTAGTAACCTTTTGTGATAGTTTTTGCGGTCCGTGGTATATCGTTCTTCCAATACCATGAACCATTATGGCACAAGTTCTTTTGAACCAGAAGATCACAACCAGAGTGCTCTTGATGAGTTCTCCATTCTGCATTGAGAATCTGCTAGTCCTCCTCTTCTGCATGGGTTATTCGGAAGAAATGTTGAGCTTTATTTGACACATGCTAATCCATGCATTCACAACTCAGAAAATCATGTGTTTCTTTGAGTTGTTCCCTTTGTAGATGTATTTCGACCCTCATCTATCAATTGATAGTCAAGAGTAGTTGTGCATACATGTTCAACAATGCATTTACTCTTGTGGTCGGTCAAGACATTCTATTCTGGAATGACTAGGAGAAACAAACTCCAGTACCTCATCCACATCTAGGATTGGGTCAAAGTAGTTGTATTCTGCAGATCAAATTGGCAATCCATCTTTTGCTCTGTTCTAACTTGGGTTATTACCATCTTTATGTCAAGATTGTCATGGGAATTGCACCACCTCCTTTTCTTGATACAGTGATACTTCTCGCCATCATCATTCATTCCCCGGTCTCCGTTTTATTGTAACCGGAATACCGACAGGTGAATTGTGAGGTGCGAAATCAATACTCCTAGCGACTCCGTTGCTTGGTAGTTAATGGACAATACTGTCATTCTTAGCGCCCTGGTTATGGGATCATCATCCTAAGATTGATTGTGCTACTTAGTCCATATTTCCTGGTGCACTCTTCGATCAATGAGTTAGGATTAGGTCAATTCCTTGCTCTTTTGGTTATATCATCTTGCCTAGAAAGTAAGATTGTTCTCGAGCTTAATAACATATTGGTGGTTTGGGATTTTCCGGATATCTTCTCAGAAGTATTACCAGGTTGTCCCCTGGCTGTTATGTCAGATTCGTGATCAAGTTGGTTTTCCCATAAACCACCCCTTCTCCAAGAATCTGTGTTGGATACCCTGAACTAGTTGGTTAAGCTAAACAATAACTTGGAGATTTGGAAAAAAAACTTGCCTAACTTAGTTCGTTCTGAAGGGATATCTTTGGTTGTTTGTTGAAGAAAGATGATATCTTCATCCATTGATCCTTGTGACCAATTGTCGGATCTATTGTCTTATCCAATCTTCGATTTGAGTATGGGCTATCGTTAAATCAGATCAGAACCAACGATGTTCGTAATGTTGTCCTACTCGTGGTTATTCCTCGAGCATGCCAATTATGTCTTTTACTCTGACCAATACTATCACCTTGTTCACACAGTTGTGGAATTCCATCTTTATTGGAATTTTGATGAATTGTTGTTGAGCCCATCGGCAACATCCTTAACTTCTCCATAACTTGTGTTGAACATTAAGCTGGTGTTGGAAACTTTTGAAAGCATTTTCTTCATGCTAGCTCATGAAGTATTTGTTTAATGAAAGAAGTTACTTCCTCTTATACGCGTGCATTTGGTGCAAGTTTCCGCCGTGAATTCGAGAAAGTTAGTTTTTCTTCCTTTGGAATCATCCCAAGTCAGTCATGCATGTGCGAAGTATTCGATGGTTTGATAGACTGATCATCTTCATTCCATATGTATTCCCTAGCACATAAAGCCACTAATTGATTTTTTCAAGGAAAAGGAGTTTGTTTTGCTAATACTAGTTCATGCACAAGATCCTGTTAACCTCAGTGATGGTTCCCAACCAGAACTCGGTAATAATTTTGTTGTAAGACTACTATGTGGTCATGCTTATCTGGGACAACATGTTCACATGTGTGTAGCAGAACCGGCTCATGTTTTGGAGCTTACTATCATAGTTCATCTCCCAAGAATCTCGCAACATCATCTCGTAAATTCATGTTGCAAACCTTCCTTTTTAGGCACGCTAGGTCTGAAGCATTCTGTCACCAACCAGATCTGAATCTTAGGCAGATATGATGGTTGGAACATTCCCAACATTTGCATTTTGTCCCCAGCATGAACCGTCATTGTGCCAATTTTCCATGGGTTGCCTTCTCAGTAATTTTTATTCAGGATCATCCTCAAAAGTGATCCTGCCATGTGTCCCATCCATTTCTGATGATAAACAAAAATCTTCCATTGCGTTGTCTTCAATAAGGTAGTCCACATCATCCATTTTGGTTCGAGTATGCCATTCTCCCGAACTCCTTCAAACAATCGATTCAGATTTGCCTTATGCCGGTATAGAGAGTTTCAATGATCTAGATATCAAAAGTAATTCTTTTTGCCACTTAAGGGAATAATCCAACGAGTCACCTCTTCTAAGGTGCATTGTTATGGAATCATGACAACTTATCTCCTCGCTACTTTAGCACTCACCCACCATCTACTTGAGGGTGGAATTGTTGCCTACTAAAATTGATCCTTCGTCATTGGCTCCTTACCATCACCCCCGATAAGTGTTCTGTGATTCAGCTCAAAAGATGTTTCAATGTCTCATTCTGTGAGTTGGTCGTGAGTTGCTCGATCTTCGTGAAGACCGATCCTGGTAGAGTTTCCCTTCCCGTTTTTGTCGTATGTTGGGTGAAGTTCTCGAAGACAAGGATGTTAAGATCAACATGTAATAAGGAATCAACATTCTTATGAAGTGCAAGTTGGATCATGAAGACTGTGTCAGTTTTGTGTTCCCCCTTCCCTCTTACCTCACGTCTTGAATCTCGGGACAAGATTCTTGTTTAGTGGGGGTGAGTTGTTGTAACACCCCGTATGTAACTTTCCCAATTTGTACTCCAACTCTTGCCGTTTCCAGCGTTAAGTTATTTTATTTTCTCGGGTTCGGGTTTTTGTCTCCGTGTGTTGTTGTCGTTGTCATGCATCTCATATCATGTCATCATGTGCATTGCATTTGCATACGTGTTCGTCTCATGCATTCGAGCATTTTTCCCGTTGTCCGTTTTGCATTCCGACGCTTCGTTCTCCTCCGGTGGTCATTTCTAGATTTCTTTTGTGTGTGGGGATTAAACTTTTCCGAGACTTGCAAGCGGCCTTGGTTTACTACCGGTAGACCGCCTGTCAAGTTTCGTATCATTTGGACTTCGTTTGATACTCCAACGGTTAACCGAGGGACCGAAAAGGCCTCGTGTGTGTTGCATCCCAACACCCCTCCAATTTGGCCCAAAACCCACCAAACTCTGCTCCATCTCCTAGAGCGTTCGATCACGACCGCGTGGCCAAAAACCGCACCTCATTTGGACTCTCCTAGCTCCACTTCTGCCTATAAATAGCCCCCTTCGTTTTCCTTCTTCTTCTTCCCCGAAACCCTAGATCCGTCGCTCCTCTCGCGCGCCGGACAATTCCCCCACCGACGGACACGTCTGCCCGTAGTGTCCGGCCGCCATGTGGCAGCCCCGCACTCTCCGCGCCCGGCTCGCGCCGCCAGCCGCCGCCGGCCCGGGAGGCCCGGGAGGGGCCCCC
>NC_057797.1:276003538-276013170 GCF_018294505.1 Triticum aestivum | reverse complement strand
ACCGGCGCCGCCACGGGCCGCCATCGCCGCCACGGCCGCCACCTTGCCTCGGGACCTCCGCCACCACGCCGACCTCGCCGACCGCCGCCTCCACGCAACCGCCGCCGCCTCCTCGCGTCGCCGGCCGCCTGCCTCACCAGAGCCCAAGTCCGGCCGGCCTCGCCCCGACCTCTTCCTCCCTCCACGCCGGCGACCTCAACTCCGGCCGGTCAACCTCGACTTCCGCGCCTGATGAACAGTGCACCGGATCTCAGATCTGAGATCTGAGATATTTTGAGACGGTTGACTTTTTCCCTCTCCCCCTTAATTTTTGTGCATACTTTGACCGGTGATATCTCCGCATCCGCAGCTCCGATTTGGACGTATAGTATATCAAAATGTTCGACTCGCCAAGTACATCATTTAATTCCATTGCATCATTTTCATTTGAGTGCATCTTGATGCCCGAAATGCTGTTAGAAGGAGGCTTCGTGAGTTAATTGTCAGATCTGCTAGTTCATCTTAGACTTTTGTCATTTTTGCCATGATTAATGTGTGCATGCTTTGGCCGTGAGTTCTTCATATGTTTTGTTAAGGGTTTTGTCATCTATCCAGAGGTGCAACCCATGTATTTTTAGGATGTGTGTGGTGACATGTGCAAGCTTGCAAATTGGTGCACTTGATAATCCTGTTTTCAGGGACTTAGTAGTTTTCACGAAGTCTGGGATTATTTAGTTCATGATGCCATATGTTCATGTTGTTTCCTAGTGATCCGTGCCTCTTTTGAGGATGATCAGTAAGGGAGTTTGGTTAACCTTATTATGCTCTATCCATCCATGTCTTTGTTTGCAATTATGAAGCACCCTAGCTTGAGTCAATCAAGCTCTACTTTTGCTTCATTGTGAATCTGGGCAGATCGTCAACTTGTTTGCGATTTTACCGATGTTATTGTAGTTGATCCGTGCATGCTATGCCATTGTTCTTGCCATGTCTAGCTTTTATTTTGTGCCTTCTTCAAGGATGTATGCTTGTCTTGCCATGACTTGCACCGTGGTGAGTGCATCGAGCTCGTAAACATGCCTTCGCGAGTTATGTTTCGGCATGTCCCAGTTTTCACTAAGTCTGAAAACTGATTATGTTTTTGCTATGTTCGTGTGCTGGTTAGTATATTTTGTGATCCCTTTTGGCTCAAGGTCACTAAGGGAATTTTGTTAAGCTTGTTGAGTAGCTCCATGCCATGTCTTTCTTTGTTATGTTCAGGTCCTGTAGCATGTTGTTTTGTTGCTCCGAAGAGGGCTATATGGTCTGAAATTCCAGACAAGTGTTAATTTCACTAAGTCTGAGATCTGTTTTACCATTTGCGTTTTTGCCATACTTGTTTGAACCTCCTAATGGATGAATTGGCCGTAGCTCAGTGCTAGACTTTTGTTAAGAATCTTGTGTGCATCCTTGCGATGTATTTTGATGTCATGTTTGGTGGCTGTAGCATGTTCATCTCATTGCATTTAGATGCCTACTTGCTGTAAATCGCATACCGGCGTCATTTTTGAATCGCTTGCCATTTCCAAACCGTAACTCCGATTCCGGCGTTCTTTATATCGTTTTCAAGCGATTTCATCTCATCTTTCCAGTGGCATCCTTGGAATTCCAAGTTGAGGCCAGGTTCATGCATTTTATGTCATATCTTGCATTTTGCATCCCGCATAGCATATCATCATTTCATCATATTGCTTGGTCTTGCACGTGGTTGATTGTATCCTTGTTGCTTGTTTGTCTTGTTTGGGTAGAGCCGGGAGACGAGTTAGCTAACGAGGAGCCCGTTGAGTTTGCTTTTGAGGATCCAGTCAACTCTGACAACTGTGCAGGCAAGATGATCATACCCTCGAAATCACTACTATCTTTGCTATGCTAGTTTGCTCGCTCTTTTGCTATGCCATTGCTACGATGCCTACCACTTGCTTGCAAGCCTCCCAAATTGCCATGTCAAACCTCTAACCCACCATGTCCTAGCATACTGTTGATTGGCTATGTTACCGCTTTTCTCAGCCCCTCTTATAGCGTTGCTAGTTGCAGGTGAAGTTTGGAGGCCGTTCCTTGTTGGAACATCTTTTATTTACTTGTTGGGATATCATTATATTGCCTTGTTATCTTGATGTATCTATACACTTGGTAAAGGGTGGAAGGCGCGGCCTCTCGCCTAGTGTTTTGTTCCACTCTAGCCGCCCTAGTTTCCGTCATATCGGTGTTATGTTCCCGGTTTTTGCGTTCCTTACGTGTTTGGGTTATAATGGGAACCCCTTGATAGTTCGCCTTGATTAAAGCTTTTCCAGCAATGCCCAACCTTGGTTTTACCATTCGCCACCCAGCCTCTTTTTCCCTTGGGTTACCAGAGCCCAAGGGTCATCTTATTTTAACCCCCCCCCCCGGGCTAGTGCTCCCTCTGAGTGTTGGTCCGAACCGGGCACCCTGCGGGGCCACCTCGGGGAAACTTGAGGGTTGGTTTCACTCATAGCTTGACCTATCTGAGTGTGCCCTGAGAACGAGATATGTGCAGCTCCTATCGGGATTTGTCGGCATATTCGGGCAGTGTTGCTGGTCTTGTTTTAACTTGTCGAAGTGTCTTGAATTACCGAGATACCGAGTCTGATCGGAACATCTTGGGAGGAGGTCTATTCCTTCGTTGACCGTGAGAGCTTGTCATGGGCTAAGTTGGGACTCCCCTGCAGGGATTGAACTTTTGAAAGCCATGCCCGCGGTTATGGGCAGATGGGAATTTGTTAATGTCCGGTTGTAGATAACTTGAACCTTAATTAATTAAAATGAATCAACCGAGTGTGTTACCGTGATGGCCTCTTCTCGGCGGAGTCCGGGAAGTGGACACGGTGTTGGAGTAATGTTTGCGCAGGTTGTTCTCTAGTTTCTTGCCCGTGCTTTGCCTCCTCTTCTCGCTCTCTTTTGCGAATAAGTTAGCCACCATACTTGCTAGTCGCTTGCTGCAGCTCCACTCATATTTTGCCTTGCCATACCTATAAGCTCAAATAGTCTTGATCGCGAGGGTGAGAGATTGCTGAGTCCCTGTGGCTCACAGATTACTATTACACCAGATGCAGGGCCTGATAATTCCGCTCCAGGAGACACATATGAGCTCAAGTGGGAGTTCGACGAAGACTCTCAATGATACTATGTTTCCTTTCCCGACGATCAGTAGTGGTGCCTAGTTGGGGGTGATTGGGACCGTGTCGCATGTTGGGTTCTCTTTTAATTTTGGCGCCATAGTCAGGCCTTGAGTGTATGGATGATGTAATGTTTTTTATGTACTTGATTGACGTGGCGAGTGTAAGCCAACTATGTTATCTCCCCTTTTATTATTACATTACATGGGATGTTTGTGAAGATTGCCTAACTTGCGACATATGCCTTCAATGCGATTATGTCTCTAAGTCGTGCCTCGACACGTGGGAGTTATAGTCGCATCGAGGGTGTTATAAGTTGGTAATCAGAGCCTTCCCCGACCTTAGGAGCCCCATTGCTTGATCGTTTTTAGCGGCCGAGTTGTGTCTAGAAAAATGTTTTTAGTCATTTAGGAATTATATATCGGAGAGTTTAGGAATTCTTTTTACTTCCCAATCTCCTCATCGCTCTGCTAATTCATCCTGACGTAGAGTTTTGACTCTTCTCTTCTCAAATTTCACTAAAAAATTTTTGGATCACGCGGGTATCTTGGAATCGTTCCGATGGTGTTATGATGAGAACATTGACTTGGTGCCTCCTGTCAGGGGTTTAGTGGAAGTGTCCCGGGGAGTTGAGCTCTAAGGTGTTGTCATCATAATTTTATCGTTGCAATTCTGGAATACCTGAGTTTAGTACGCCAACATCAAAAATCTCTTTTATGCAGTTCGTTGGTGAGATAACCTCGACGCCACCCAGTACTGGGGCGGGAGTTCGGGAGTATTGCCATAACTTGTATAACGGATGCTTTTCGAAGGTTGAGGTAGATGGTTTCCGAAGGTTTCCTGGTTATGTGTTGAAGGATGGATACAACTGGATGTAGGATTTGCTAGTTTGGGTGAGATATTATGCTTCCCCTGTATCCCCAACACCTGATTGCATAACCGGAAAGGTTCGGGAGTTTCATAGGTGGGAATTCTAGTAGCTCTAGTTCTTCTTCCATGGATATTGGTTTGAGATTGGGATTTCTTACCGATTATTCGTTCTTGATCCGTACCTTGTTGATTTATTTCTCTACCTTAATTCTACGTGGCTTCTCAATTTATGGATATGTGACCATTTCAAGAGGAATGCATTCGTTCATTTTGTTCGGATGTGAAGATTATATGTTGCAATTTTCATTCCGTTGGATTCATCTTCAATATTTATCTGTCAATGTGCTAATGGTGGTCAACCTCTTCAGGATGGCTCCTCTAACACGCACGACTCCGAATCCTGATCCGCCACCGCCTCCACCTCTTCCAGAGGCATGGCAAGCTGTGATGGCTGCAACCAATGCAAATACACAGTTGATCATGCAAATTATTCAAGAACCCAATCAAGGCAGTCAAGGGAATCAAGGCAGCAACCAGAGTCACTTTGCTACACTCAACCAGTTCCTTGCTAACGGGCCAAAGACTTTCAGCAATTGTGTTGAGGCAACCGATGCTGACGATTGGCTTGTGGATCTGTGTAAGCATTTCGAGTGCAGTAACGTCAGGCCTGAGGACTTTGTTAAGTTCGCTTCCTTCCAACTCAAAGATCAAGCTGCAGAATGGTTCCAGCAGTACAAGGAATCCAGAGGTGGACGTGTTATCACTTGGGATGATTTCCGTCGAGATTTCCGAGCTCATCATATTCCGCAGAGCGTGGTTGAAAGCAAGCGTGAGGAATTCCGCAATCTGAAGCAAGGCTCTTTGTCTGTCTATGACTACAACAAGTTGTTCTAGAAGCTTGCCCGCTTTGCCAAGCAGGATGTTCCTGATGAGAAGAGCATGATATACCAGTTCAGGGGTGGTCTCAGAGAAGATATCCAGCTCGCTCTTGTTCTCTTTGAGCCTTTGAGATACGATGAGTTCTACAACATGGCACTGAAGCAAGAGGCTGCTCAGTTGAGGTGTGATGCTTCCAAGAAGCGAGTCAGAGATGTTAGTCCTTCTTCCTCTACTCAAGTGGCCAAGCAGCAGAAGTTTTGGCTTCCTCCTCCTCCGTTTTGTCAGCCGTATCAGCAGAAGAGAAAAGGTGGTAGTGTGTTCTTCCCACCCACCCAACCCTGGTTTTCAGAACAAGACTTCGTCTCAAGCTCCAAGATCAAGTGCTCCGTACCACCATCCGCTTTCAGAGGTCACGTGCAACAAGTGCCAACAGAAGGGTCACTATGCTAACAAGTGTCTCAACCAGAGGCGTCTTCCTCCTCCTCCTCCTGTCAGATCGACAAGTACAGCTGTGGTCAAGCACAACCTCAAGCACGCCAAGGTCAATTTGATGAACGCAGCTCAGGCAGAGGATTCTTCAGATGTCATCATGGGTAACCTTCCTGTTAATGATATTCCTGCAAGAGTTCTTTTTGACACGGGTGCATCGCATTGTTTCATGTCAAAGCCATTTTTTACCAAGCACGAGTTCGTTTCTTCTCATTTGGGTAAACAAATGGATATCGTTTCTCCTGGCAAACGTTTGAGTGCTAGTTTGGAGGTGCCAAATGTTACTCTCACATTGGGCGACTACAAGTTCCTTTCTTCCCCAATGGTTCTTGGTAACTCGGATATTGACCTTATTCTCGGGATGGATTGGCTTTCTAAGCACAAGGCTCAGCTTGATTGTGCAGCCAGGCAGATTCAATTGACTCATTCGTCTGAGGATGTAATTGTCTTTGCCGCTCGGGATAATACCATCCGTCTATTTTCTCTTAATAAGAAGGGTGAATTGGATGCCATCTCTCAAATTCCAGTCGTTTGCGTATATCAAGACATCTTTCCAGAAGAGCTCCCAGGAATGCCTCTGCACCGGCCAGTTGAATCCGTTATTTAACTTGAGCCTGGCATGGAACCTGTGTGCAAATGTCCTTACAAGCTCGGACCTAAAGAGCTGAAGGAGCTGAAGAAGCAACTCGATGAGCAAGAAAGAATGGGTCTCATCCGGTCTAGTTCTTCTCCGTGGGGTTGTGGTGTTCTTTTTGTGAAGAAGAAGGATGGAACGGACCGACTTTGTGTTGATTACCATCCGGTGAATAAGAAGACCATCAAGAACAAATACCCACTTCCCAACATCAATGAGCTGTTTGAACAACTCAAAGGTGCCCAAGTATTCTCCAAGCTTGATCTCCGTATGGGTTATCACCAGATTCGCATTCGTGAAGAAGATATTCCCAAGACAGCATTCAGAACAAGCTTTGGTTCATATGAATACACTATCATGTCTTTTGGCCTTGCCAACGCTCCTCCGACGTTCTCTCGCATGATGAACTTCATCTTCAACGCCTACACCAATGACTTCATTTTGGTCTATCTCGACGACATTCTGGTTTTCTCCAAGAACAAGGAAGATCATGCCAAGCACTTGCGTCTGGTTCTTGGTAAGCTCAGAGAACATCAGTTCTACGCCAAGTTCTCCAAGTGTGAATTTTGGCTCGATGAGGTTCTTTATCTTGGTCATATCATCTCTGCCAAGGGCATTGCCGTGAATCCTGAGAAGGTGTCTGCAATTGTGAATTGGGAACCTCCTCGGAACGTGAAGCAACTCCGCAGTTTTCTCGGTCTCGCAAGCTATTGCCGAAGATTCGTCGAAAACTTTTCTAAGATCGCGAAGCCTCTCTCAAATCTTCTTCAGAAGCACGTCAAGTACGTTTGGTCTCCGGAGTGTGATATTGCTTTCAAAACATTGAAAGAGAAGTTGATCACTGCTTCAGTTCTGACTCCGCCTGATGAATCCAAGCCGTACGAGGTCTTTTGTGATGCCTCTCTCCAAGGTCTTGGCGCAGTATTGATGCAAGACAAGAAAGTTATTGCTTATACATCTCGCCAGTTGAAGCCTAATGAGAAGAACTACCCCACTCATGATCTCGAGTTGGCGGCAGTTGTGCATGCTCTTTTGACTTGGAGACATCTTCTATTGGGAAGAAAAGTGGACATTTTCACTGATCACAAGAGTCTCAAGTACATCTTCACTCAGCCTAATCTCAACCTCAGGCAAACTCGATGGGTCGAAATGATTCAAGAGTATAATCTGAGTATCGAGTATACTCCAGGCAAGGCCAATGTGATCGCTGACGTTTTGAGCAGGAAAGCGTATTGCAACAGTCTGATTCTTAAGCCTTATCAACCCGAGCTTTGTGAAGCTTTCCGCAAACTTAATCTGCAAGTTGTTCCTCAAGGTTTCCTCGCCAACCTTCAAGTCTCTCCTACCTTAGAAGACCAGATTCGCCAAGCCCAGCTTCTTGATGCTATGGTGAAAAAGGTGAAGATTGGGATTGCCAAGAGTCAGTCCAAGTACAAGTGCTACCGCCTTGATGACAAGGACACTCTCTTCTTCGAGGATTGTATTGTTGTGCCCAAAGGTGACCTCCGTAAAGTGATCAGGAACGAGGCTCACAATTATCTCCTCTCCATCCACCCTGGGAGCACGAAGATGTATCAGGACCTTAAGCAAGCTTATTGGTGGACTCGAATGAAGCGTGAGATCGCTCAATTCGTGAATGAATGTGATGTTTGCAGAAGAGTGAAGGCAGAACACCAAAGGCCAGCGGGTCTCCTCCAACCTCTTGCCATTCTAGAATGGAAGTTTGACCACATTGAAATGGACTTCGTGACTAGGTTTCCAAAGTCCAAGCATGGCAATGATGCTATATTCGTTGTCATCGACAAACTCACCAAAAAGGCTCATTTTCTGCCTATCAAAGAGTCGATCACTGCAGCTCAATTGTCTGAACTCTATACCTCCCGCGTTGTCTCTCTGCACGATATTCCTCAAGTGATTTCTTCAAACCGTGGCAGCATCTTTACCTCGAAGTTTTGGGATTCTTTTCAGAAGGCCATGGGCACGAACATCCGCTTCAGCACAGCTTTCCATCCTCAAACAAGCGGTCAAGTCGAGTGTGTCAACCAGATTCTTGAAGATATGCTCAGGGCTTGTGTGATCTCCTTCGGCATGAAGTGAGAGGATTGTCTTCCTTATGCTGAATTCTCCTAAAACAACAGTTTTCAAGCAAGTTCGGGCAAGGCCCCTTTTGAAATTCTGTATGGCAGGAAGTGCCGTACCCCTCTCAACTGGTCTGAAACCGGTGAATGTCAGCTGCTGGGTAATGACTTAATCACAGAAGCAGAAGAAATGTGCAAAGTCATTCGTGATAACCTCAAAGCAGCCCAATCCCGCCAGAAGAGTTACTATGATAGTAAGCACCGTGATTTGGCTTTCGAGATCGGAGATCATGTTTACCTCCGTGTCTCTCCTATGAAAGGTACTCGTCGCTTCGGTATCAAAGGGAAGCTTGCCCCTAGATACGTGGGACCTTTCAAGATTGTCAGCAAGAGAGGCAACCTCGCCTATCAACTCGAGCTTCCTCCAAACTTTGCAAATGTTCATGACGTGTTCCATGTCTCTCAGCTCCGAAAGTGCTTCAAGACTCCTGACCGCACCATCAACTTCGAGGACATTGAGCTCCAAGAAGATCTCTCTTATCGTGAGCACCCAGTTGCTATTCTTGAACAGACTGAACGCAATACTCGCAACAAGTCAATCAAATTTCTCAAAGTCAAGTGGTCACACCATTCCGAACGTGAAGCTACCTGGGAACGCGAGGATCACCTCCATTCTGAGTACCCGGCGTTCATTCAGTCCTAGATCTCGGGACGAGATTCTTTCTAGTGGTGGAGTGTTGTAACACCCTGGATGTAACTTTCCCAATTTGTATTCCAACTCTTGCCGTTTCCGGCGTTAAGTTATTTTATTTTCTCGGGTTCGGATTTTTGTCTCCGTGTGTTGTTGTCGTTGTCATGCATCTCATATCATGTCATCATGTGCATTGCATTTGCATACGTGTTCGTCTCATGCATTCGAGCATTTTTCCCGTTGTCCGTTTTGCATTCCGGCGCTTCGTTCTCCTCCGGTGGTCATTTCTAGCTTTCTTTCGTGTGTGGGGATTAAACTTTTCCGGATTGGACCGAGACTTGCCAAGCGGCCTTGGTTTACTACCGGTAGACCGCCTGTCAAGTTTCGTATCATTTGGACTTCGTTTGATACTCCAACGGTTAACCGAGGGACTGAAAAGGCCTTGTGTGTGTGTGTTGCAGCCCAACACCCCTCCAATTTGGCCCAAAACCCACCAAACTCTGCTCCATCTCCTAGAGCGTTCGATCACGATCGCGTGTCCAAAAACCGCACCGCATTTGGACTCTCCTAGCTCCACTTATGCCTATAAATAGCCCCCTTCGTTTTCCTTCTTCTTCTTCCCCGAAACCCTAGATCCGCCGCTCCTCTCGCGTGCCGGACAATTCCCCCACCGACGGACACGTCCGCCCACAGTGTCCGGCCGCCACGTGGCAGCCCCGCACTCACCACGCCCGGATCGCGCCACCAGCCGCCGCCGGCCCGGGAGGCCCAGGAGGGGCCCCCGCGAGCCCGAAGTCCCCCGCGCCCCGCGCCTCGACTCCGCCGCCGCCTCTCCCACC
>NC_057797.1:276000773-276003160 GCF_018294505.1 Triticum aestivum | reverse complement strand
CCTCCGGCGACCGGCGCCGCCGCTGGCCGCCATCGCCGCCACGGCCGCCACCTCACCTCGGGACCTCCGCCACCAAACCGACCTCGCCGACCGCCGCCTCCACGCAACCGCCGCCGCCTCCTCGCGTCGTCGGCCGCCTGCCTCACTGGAGCCCAAGTCCGGCCGGCCTCGCCCCGGCCTCTTCCTCCCTCCACGTTGGTGACCTCAACTCTGGCCGGTCAACCTCGACTTCCGCGCCCGATGAACAGTGCACCGGATCTCAGATCTGAGATCTGAGATATTTTGAGACGGTTGACTTTTTCCCTCTCCCCCTTAATTTTTGTGCATAATTTGACTGGTGATATTTCCGCATCCGTAGCTCCGATTTGGACATATAGTATATCCAAATGTTCGCCTCGCTGAGTACATCATTTCATCCCATTGCATCATTTTAATTTGAGTGCATCTTGATGCCCGAAATGCTGTTAGAAGGAGGCTTCGTGAGTTAATTGTCAGATCTGCTAGTTCATCTTAGACTTTTGTCATTTTTGCCATGATTAATGTGTGCATGCTATGGCCGTGAGTTCTTCATATGTTTTGTTAAGGGTTTTGTCATCTATCCAGAGGTGCAACCCATGTATTTTTAGGATGTGTGTGGTGACTTGTGCAAGCTTGCAAAGTGGTGCACTTGATAATCCTGTTTTCAGGGACTTAGTAGTTTTCACTAAGTCTGGGATTATTTAGTTCATGATGCCATATGTTCATGTTGTTTCCTAGTGATCTGTTCCTCTTTTGAGGATGATCAGTAAGGGAGTTTTGTTAACCTTGTTATGCTCTATCCATCCATGACCTTGTTTGCAATTATGAAGCACCCTAGCTTGAGTCAATTGAGCTCTACTTTTGCTTCGTTGTGAATCTGGGCAGATCGTCAACTTGTTTGCGATTTTGCCGATGTTATTGTAGTTGATCCGTGCATGCTATGCCATTGTTCTTGCTATGTATAGCTTGTATTTTGTGCCTTCTTCAGGGATGTATGGTTGTCTTGCCATGACTTGCACCGTGGTGAGTGCATCGAGCTCGTAAACATGCCTTTGCGAGTTATGTTTCGGCATGTCCCAGTTTTCACTAAGTCTGAAAACTGATTATGTTTTTGCTATGTTCGTGTGCTGGTTAGTATATTTTGTGATCCCTTTTGGCTCAAGGTCACTAAGGGACTTTTGTTAAGCTTGTTGAGTAGCTCCATGCCATGTCTTTATTTGTCATGTTCAGGTCCTGTAGCATGTTGTTTTGTTGCTCCGAAGAGGGCTATATGGTCTGAAATTCCAGACAAGTGTTAATTTCACTAAGTCTGAGATCTGTTTTACCATTTGCGTTTTTGCCATACTTGTTTGAACCTCCTAATGGATGAATTGGCCGTAGCTCAGTGCTAGACTTTTGTTAAGCATCTTGTGTGCATCCCTGCCATGTATTTTGATGTCATGTTTGGTGGCTGTAGCATGTTCATCTCATTGCATTTAGATGCCTACTTGCTGTAAATCGCATACCGGCGTCATTTTTGAATCGCTTGCCATTTCCAAACCGTAACTCCGATTCCGGCGTTCTTTATATCGTTTTCAAGCGATTTCATCTCATCTTTCCAGTGGCATCCTTGGAATTCCAATTTGAGGCCAGGTTCAGGCATTTTCTATCATATCTTGCATTTTGCATCCCGCATAGCATATCATCATTTCATCATATTGCTTGGTCTTGCACGTGGTTGATTGTATCCTTGTTGCTTGTTTGTCTTGTTTGGGTAGAGCCGAGAGACGAGTTCGCTAACGAGGAGCCCGTTGAGTTTGCTTTTGAGGATCCAGTCAACTCTGACAACTATGCAGGCAAGATGATCATACCCTCGAAATCACTACTATCTTTGTTATGCTAGTTTGCTCGCTCTTTTGCTATGCCATTGCTACGATGCCTACCACTTGCTTGCAAGCCTCCCAAATTGCCATGTCAAATCTCTAACCCACCATGTCCTAGCAAACCGTTGATTGGCTATGTTACCGCTTTGCTCAGCCCCTCTTATAGCGTTGCTAGTTGCAGGTGAAGTTTGGAGGTCGTTCCTTGTTGGAACATCTTTTATTTACTTATTGGGATATCATTATATTGCCTTGTTATCTTGATGCATCTATACACTTGGTAAAGGGTGGAAGGCTCGGCCTCTCACCTAGTGTTTTGTTCCACTCTTGCCTCCCTAGTTTCCGTCATATCGGTGTTATGTTCCCGGTTTTTGCGTTCCTTACGCGTTTGGGTTATAATGGGAACCCCTTGATAGTTCGCCTTGATTAAAGCTTTTCCAGCAATGCCCAACCTTGGTTTTACCATTCGCCACCTAGCCTCTTTTTCCCTTGGGTTACCGGAGCCCAAGG
>NC_057797.1:275994411-276000465 GCF_018294505.1 Triticum aestivum | reverse complement strand
TTGAGGGTTGGTTTTACTCGTAGCTTGACCTATCTGAGTGTGCCCTGAGAACGAGATATGTGCAGCTCCTATCGGGATTTGTCGGCACATTCGGGCGGTGTTGCTGGTCTTGTTTTAACCTGCCGAAGTGTCTTGAATTACCGAGATACCGAGTCTGATCGGAACGTCTTGGGAGGAGATCTATTCCTTCGTTGACCGTGAGAGCTTGTCATGGGCTAAGTTGGGACTCCCCTGCAGGGATTGAACTTTCGAAAGCCGTGCCCGCGGTTATGGGCAGATGGGAATTTGTTAATGTCCGGTTGTAGATAACTTGAACCTTAATTAATTAAAATGAATCAACCGAGTGTGTTACCGTGATGGCCTCTTCTCGGCGGAGTCCGGGAAGTGGACACGGTGTTGGAGTAATGTTTGCGCAGGTTGTTCTCTAGTTTCTCTCCCGTGCTTTGCCTCCTCTTCTCGCTATCTTTTGTGAATAAGTTAGCCACCATACTTGCTAGTCGCTTGCTGCATCTCCACTCATATTTTACCTTGTCATACCTATAAGCTCAAATAGTCTTGATCGCGAGGGTGCGAGATTGCTGAGTCCCTGTGGCTCATAGATTACTTTACACCAGATGCAGGGCCTGATGATTCCGCTCCAGGAGACGCGTATGAGCTCAAGTGGGAGTTCGACGAAGACTCTCAACGATACTATGTTTCCTTTCCCGACGATCAGTAGTGGTGCCCAATTGGGGGTGATTGGGACCGTGTCGCATGTTGGGTTCTCTTTTAATTTTGGCGCCGTAGTCGGGCCTTGAGTGTATGGATGATGTAATGTTATGTATGTACTTGATTGACGTGGCGAGTGTAAGCCAACTATGTTATCTCCCCTTTTATTATTACATTACATGGGATATTTGTGAAGATTGCCTAACTTGCGACATATGCCTTCAATGCGATTATGTCTCTAAGTCGTGCCTCGACACGTGGGAGCTATAGTCGCATCGAGGGTGTTATAGTTGTCACATCCCTAGTTCTGGTATGCTCTGGGCTAGCTAGTGATGTGTTGCATCATGTTTAAATTGCAGTTAAACTTGAAGTGGGGATTTATCAAAACCTTAACATCAACTAAATCAAATAGGGTTGAATAAAATCTTTTTCAATGAACTCAAAATGCCTTTTAAAAATGTTCAATATTTCTGGATTAAGGTGGAAGAATCTACCAAAAATGTTTGACATCTTTGCAGGACATATTTGGGCTTTGAATTAAATCAATATGTATTTTGAGTTTTGGGTTATATTCATCTTATATAGAATATAATTCAAAAGGCCTTGAAATTATTTATGTGCCTTTGGAAAGGTCCATAATGGCAACATAAAAATATCAGAAGGTTTTTCCCTGTTTTGAAATTATTTTGAATTTGAATCAGTGGAAAAATGAATAAATAAAAGGAAACAAAACAGAAAATAAAATAGAGAGAAAACCTACCTGGGCTTACCTCCTGTGTAGCCCACCTGGCGGCCCAGCCAACCGACTGAGCCCACCGCGGGTAGGGTGTCTTCTTCCTCTTGCCAGAAGGCAGAGGAGAAGCTGGCCATGGTGCCACGACGCTCCATGCCGGCAGCTGCCTGCCTGGCTCCCCCTCGACGCAGCCAGACGACGCCACGCACACCCCGAGACCCCCTCGTCCACTCCCCTCTCCCTTTGGTTGCCTCTCCCCTCCTTTGCTCTATTCCTCGCTGCTGCCCGAGTGCGGCGGCGGCCGCCGCTCGCTGCCAGCGGTGTCCACCAACCACCCTTCGCCCAATGACCGTGTCCAAACGCTCCGGCTAGCCGTACTCTTCGTCCACACCGAGCCACGCTACCGGGGAAGCACCGTGGCACCGTCCATGCCGTCATCTTCAAGCCAGGAGGCCGGAGATCGCCACTGCCGTGCTATCTGCTTCGAGCATTCCCCGAGCCCACGTCGACGCCCTTTGCAACCACCATGAGCTCCCTCGTCAGGTCCCCCTCTCCCGAGCTCGTTTACACCCTGTAGCCATCGCCCCCTTGCCGATCGAATCGCGCCGCCGCTTGGCCTCGTCGCCGATGTGGCCTCGGGGACCATTTGGTCACAGACGTGCACCCGTTGTGCTTGTTGTGACCTGTAGATCCCCCAGCACCTTAGCTCACTCGTTTGTGAGCAGCAGCGCCGATCCCGACCACACCCGAGCTCCGGCCGCTGCTCACGAGCTTGCCGTCGTTGGTTCCGGTCACCACAGGTGTAATGCCCAAGATGCGGCTATATCTCCCACATGTTGAGGCACGACTTAGAGGCAGAACCGCATTTTGGTATGATCGAAAGAAGGGTCATCTTCACACAATCCGAACTAAAGAACAAGGAAGTAAATAGTTGGCTTACAATCGCCACGTCACACAGTGATCAAATTATTCATACATCAATCAAAGTACACACAAGGTCCGACTATAGATGGATCCAAATGAAAAGAAGACAACCCCCATGCTAAATAACGATCGCGTCCCTACTGGGCACAACTACTGATCATCCAGAGAGGAAACATAGTAACGGCCAAGGTCTTCGTCAAACTCCCACTTGAGCTCGGTGGCATCACCTGCACTGGTATCACCGGCACCTGCAACTGTTTTGTACTATCTATGAGTCACGAGGACTCAACAATCTCAAAACCCACGAGATCAAGAATATTTAAGCTTATAGGTAGGATGTGGTTATGAGGTGGAGCTACCACAAGCACTAAGCAAATATTGTGGCTAACATACGTGTGCAAGAGTAAGATGAGAAACTACGCAACGGGCGTAAACTAGAAGTGATTAAGAAGCGATCTTGAACTACTTACGTTCAAACATAACCCCACCGTGTTCTCTCCCCGAACCTCGTCGAAAAGAGACCATCACGGTTACACACGCGGTTGGTGTATTTTAATTAAGTCAAGTGTCAAGTTCTCTACAACCGGAAATTAACAAATTACCATCTTCCACATAACCGCGGGGACATCTCTCAAAATTTTAAACCCTATAGGGGTGTCCCAACTTAGCCCATGACAAGCTCACGATCCGCGGAGACAATCCTCCATCGCAGGACACCCCGAGTATTCTTGGAATCCCAGTGCACAAGCTCTTCGAAGAAAGGAAAACTATCCCAAGGAGATCTCCCGGTGAGTCAGATCCGTGTCTAGAAACGCGCGCTCTCTATCTACGGACTCATCCGTCTATGCGAAGTGGATGATAGCCAAAGAGCGGCACCGCAGACTACTAGGTAGGTGGACCAACACTCATGTCGAGCACTGGCCCGAGAGTTGATTAAGAGTCCACGGGTTAATTACTACCTATGCAAAATTTTAGTCATTATTAGGCAAAAGGTAAAACCAATTTTGGATCTCCTCAGGAAAGCTTTACTTTAGGCAAAGATACAAGGGGGCCCATAACACCCCGACCGTGTTACGACCGCAAAATTCAAGGAACATAACACTGGTATGAAAAAAACTAAGGCGGCAAGAGTGGAACAAAACACCAAGCAAAAGGCCAAGCCTTCCACCCTTTACCAAGTATATAGATGCATTAATTAAATAAGAGATATTGTGATATCTCAACATATCCATGTTCCAACATGGAACAACCTGCACTGCACCTGCAACTAGCAACGCTATAAGAGGGGCTGAGCAAAAGCGGTAACATAGCCAAACAACAGTTTCTAGGAAGGTGGGTTAGACGCTTGACATGGAAATATGGGAGGCTTGATAAACAAGTGGTAGGTAGCGCGACATAGCGATAGAACAAACAACTAGCAAGCAAAGATGGAAGTGATATCGGGGGTAATGATCATCTTGCCTGCAAAGTTCTCAGGGTTGTCGAAAGCTTGCTTCTCGTAAACATACTCGATAGGTTCCTCGTCCACGAACTCGTCTCCTGGCTCTACCCAAAGCAAGAACACAAGCAAGAGAACAACAATCAATCACGGTGCAATGCACAAGCAACATGATGCAAAACATGGCATGAAATGCAATGTATGATGTGCAATGCATATGGGTACTTCGGACGGGGAAAGATGTTCATGGAATCAACTTGGAAAACCAAGCATGCCACTGGATAGGTTGGTAGATTTCGAATGAAATCGATATGAAGATCACTGGAAATGGATGCACGGTTTGCAAATGACAAGCAAAACAAGATATGATGCAAACTGCTTAAAACAACAACATGGCCACTTAGATGCAAGGTTTAAATATACTACAACACACAAAAATGAAAACACAATGCATGACAGTGAAGTACAGGTGAAGATCTACAAATCAAGAACACTAAGCTACTACTGGAAACCCCTAGAACAAGTCTAAAACAGCATGGCAAAAATGCAAAAGTTAACAACTTATCAGACTTAGCAGAAATTCATGTATCATGACAGAAACATCATCAGGTAGCAAACTTTATGCATAGAAAACTATATGCTACAGGAACATATTACATTACACAAGATCATGGCATGATAGTACTAAATGCACTTAATAAAACCCCCTTAATGAACTTGTCTCAAAGACCCACAGAAAAGATTGTAGCATCAATGCAAACATGGCAAATGATATGAACAGATTTCAGACTTGGAGGAAATCATGGCATGGCATAAACAGATTCATGATAGCAACTTTGCAAGCTTGTGGCACTCATCACAGTGCACTAAATTGCATCAAATAAAATCTAGCATGAAGTAGACATGAAAATGAAGCTATCCATGTGCAAAACAACCTCATAGCATGCTTGAATTAAATCACACAAAAATGCCAAAACAGTAGCATGATGTAAAATTACATGGTCATGAACTTGCTCAAATGCAAAACCTAATGCCACCATTGGATTGGTGGGATTTTTCTACCCCAAAAACATATATAATATGTGGGGGTTACTATAGAAAAATCATCACAAAAGCTATAAGTGAAATACTGCCCTAAATGGCAATTGATAGAAATGGAAAGTTTCCTTAATAGGAATTTTCCAGATATGGACTAGACCGATTTGGGAAGATCCCCTTTCTAGAAATGGAATATTCGCTGGAAAAGAAACTAATAAACAAAAAGGCAGGGGTGTGTGAGGATGACATGTGGGTCCTGGCTGGCAGAGAGGTTGACAAGTGGGACCTAACGGTCAGTGACACATCTAAAACAAAATGGGGTTTTCTTTAACTTGGGCTTGAGGTGATTCGAATCCTGGATCTGCAGGGTGAGGGAAAGAGCAGCGAGCCACTAGGATTGGTTGAGTCTGCTGATAGAACGGAGGCAGGGGTCTAGTTAACAGAGCTACGCGGCCGAGCTTAGTTTTTCTTCTGCCGAGCCAGACGAGACAACATCGTCGCCGGCGATCAACGACGGCGCAACAGGGCATGGAAAGAAGCGGCAGGGAAAGCGGGAAACGGGCACCGCGAGGCTACAAGGGTGTTGGGAAGGAGCTCGTCTCGGCCACGGCAGCGATGACCTAGCTATGGGCATGAGCACGGCGAGGCAGGCTACGGAGGTGTGGTGGGGCTGCACTGCGGGGTGTGCGCGTGCTGCGGCGATGTGAAGCGAAGTAGGGGGCTGAGCGAAGCGAGCGGCGACAAGACCCGGACGGGCACGACATGGTTTTCTTTGAACGTTCAGAGGTTCGTCGGAGCAGCAAGGGCAAGACAATGACATGGATCTAATGGTGACTCTGGTGACCTAAACGCGGCAGGAAGAAAAGGGACGGGGGAGGTAGGTATACCTAGCTCACCCTAGGACGCGATGATGTCGACGAAGACGAGCCTACAGCGACGCCGTCGAGCTCTAAACTTCGGCGCGGCTCCTGATTGGGGAAGGAGGGAGCAGAGGAGGATGCCAGGCGCGGGACTTGGCGATCCCTCGGCGAAGTAGTCGAAGTAGCTACGACGAGGAAGCAGATGGACACGCTAGAGGTGGCTGGACTCGATCGAAGTGTCGTTGGCGACGCAGACGGGCTCCTGGTAGCGCTCGGTCTTGCTCGGGGAAGGAGAAGGGGACAGGGAAGGGCCCCTGTTGGGTGGCGGCGAAGACAGGGAAACCCTAAGGGGT
>NC_057797.1:275969863-275994122 GCF_018294505.1 Triticum aestivum | reverse complement strand
GGGCATGGCTGGCTCGGCCACCGTGGCCATGTGAGTGCCATGCCCTCTGCTTTTACCGTGAGGGAGAGACAGCCTAAGGATGAAGAAAAGGTAGGGGAGGAAGAGGCTGCAGGTGGGGCCGCGGGGTGGCTAGCGTACCTTCTTACCACGCGAGCGTGAGGGGGAGCTAGGCGGTCTGCGGCGGCTGCTGCGCTGGGCTGCGGAAGGAGGGGAAAGCCCAGTTGGTTGTGGCTGCTAGGCTGAACTGCTGTTGCTGCTCTCTCACTCTCTTCTCCCTTTTTTCTTTTCATTTTACCCAAACAGAAAATAAAACAGAAAAGCACAGGGGAATAGGAGAGGGGTGTGATGGATATAGAAATATTTTCATGACCCTTAAATAATGCCCTATTTAATAAAATTGGTTTGGAGATTTTTTAAAGGAAGTAAAATAATTCAAGTTTGAATTTAATTCAAACTTGAGCCATTTTAAAACCTAACCAAAATAATTCCAAAAGAGGTGAAACTTGGCAGAGGGATTTGGGACATGATGCAAGAATTATTGGGGGAAAATGAAGATGTGGGGGAATGTGATGATGCCATGACTCACAAAACAACATGCCACAATGCAATATGCTACACATGAAGATGCACATGATGATGATGACATGTAAAATGACCCCGAGCACAATGTAACATATGATGAGGCCATAATTCAACAATGGATGGAAAAAGAAATATGACAAGTAATGACAAGACAATGCAATGGGAAACAAAGCAAACCCACAAAGAGGGAACCACTTGGTATTGAACATGACAAGGTTGGATACTTCTCCAAATATGGAAGTTTTACATCCGGGGGTGTTACAACATGCCCGAAAACCACCACTATTCGACGCGCGCCAGCGAGGGCTCTCCAACGAGCCCAAGCACAACTCGAACCGAGCCCAGTGGGCGATTCCCGAGCACCTCTGCCGCGTCTGGCCTTGGCTAGCGGCCTAATTCTAGCGAAAACGCCATTAGGCACTAAACTAATGACCCCATGGCTCCTTGACAGGTGGGGCAAGCCCTTGCTAATTTTCGGTTTAGGTTAAACCTAATCACTAATTAGCATTGTATAAATGACATGCGGGTCCCGCATATCAGGTTTGATTCTGGCCAAGTATGTTGACTTGCTGATGCAACACTGATGCAAGGATGATGTCATAATTGTTTTCTGGATTTTAAATAAATCAACAATGATTTATTAATTTCAGAAAATTGTTTAAACTTAAAAAAATCATAGAAAATAAAACGTAGCTCAGAATGAAATAACTTATATATGAGAAATTATCAGAAAAATCTAATCTATCCATTTATGCTACTTCCATGCATGTTTAACTAACTTATATCTGTTGCATAAGTGCAAACACTAATTGGCATTTAAACTGCTTAATATGGGAGTTTGCATTTGAACCCTTGGTTCAAACGGACCTCATTTAAATTGTTGCTAGATGCATTAGCACACTCCATAGCATTCTTGCCATGTCATCTTCATGCATCCTATTGTTGCATATGTTGTGTATTGATTATCTCCGGTACTGTTCCTCTTGATAGGTCCTACTCCTGCGAGTGGCACCAAGTATCTATCTGAGGAGCAGTGCTACTATGTTGATATTCCAGGCTAGCAAACCCCCTTTGAGCATTCCGATACAATCCCACTCTCGCTCTTGCTCTCTTTTACTGCGTTACGACAACAATGATTCAACTATTACATGATGTGGTAGTTGAACCCCTTTTCCTCTGGATGACCTGTCTTTGCCACGGTAAATAGTTGAAACACACTAGCATGAGTAGGAGTTGTTTGAGCCATGATGTGCCTACTCATCCATGCTTGCTTGTCATGCCTGCTACTGCTTAGAGTTGAGTTAGGTCTGATTCATCGGGGATGAATTGGAATGTGGTGAACATGTCCTACTATTGAGAGCTAAGTGTGTGAACACAATTTGGTAAAGGTAGCAGTGAGAGGCCATGTAGGAGTACATGGTGGGTTGTCTCATTGAAACCGTCCTCAGAAACTGAGTTCCGTGTTTGTGATCCAAGAGAGTTACTACCACACATTGGGCTCCAGGCACTCCAAGATCTCTCGACTTATTAATCGACTCGATCTCTGTCCAAGAGTTGCAAGTAGTTTCTGGTGTTTGTAGGTTGTGTTAATAGTCTACTAAGTGGTACCCGGTACAGGTGGGCTTGGGACAGACTAGGCACCATGGCCAGGTGTACCAAGCGTCGACCGTTTGGTGGGCTTGGGAACCCTGTACACATTGTTTGGGGATGTGAGTGACACCCCGGCCGGATCTCCTTGCGGATGGAACCCGAATAGGCGATAAACCTGGACTAGAGACTTGTGCGGTTAGTCAGGTCATGGCCGACTCCCTCTCCAGGCTTCTGCTTGAAGGTTGCCGAGATACATGACATGTACATGGCGATAAGTGGCGAGAGCGTGTTTGAAGACGTACACCCCTGCAGGGTTAACATGATCTATTTGAATAGCCGCGTCCGCGGTAAGGACTACTGGGTTGCTTATACAGTTCATAGACAAGTTAAAGTGGATAGTCTAAAATGCGCGAGATAAGCGTGAGTGCTATGGATGGCCTTCTAGTAGGGAGACGGGGGCGGATCCATAGTGGTGTATTGATATGGTGAATATGTGGACTCGTTTGCGCCACCTCAAAAGAGTTACGAGCAGTCGTAGTACAGGACAGCCGCTGAGTCAAAGCTGGCTTGCTCCAGTTAAACTCCAGCACCTCTTTGTTGATACTGATGCATGAGTAGTTAGTTCTGATGTAAGTCTTGCTAGGTACATTTGTACTCACGTTTGATTAATTTATGTTTTTGCAGAGAGACTTCAGTCTCACTAGTAGTTCCATGTGGACTCCGACGTTTAGCCTGTTACCTCAGCTACGATCTTGTACCCTTGGGAGGGCCTTGTGGGTAGTCAGGCTTCTTAGCCTTTTTCATTTCTAGTTGTCTGTACTCAGACATGTTATGCTTCCGTTGTGTGTATGCTCTATATGTTGGGTCATGTGACCCCTATTTGTAATAAACTCCATTTGGCTCTTCTGGGCCTTTATCTATATGAGTTGTTGAGTTATGTTGTGATGCCATGTTGTACAACACATACTTTCATGTTATGCGTACGTGTAACGTGTATTCCTATGTGTGGGATCCGACAACCTAGTTGTTTATTCTTGGTAGCCTCTCTTGTGGGGAAATATCTCCTAGTACTTCCACTGAGCCATGGTAGCTTGCTACTGCTCCGGAACACTTAGGCTGGCCGGCATGTGTCCTTCTTTGTTGCTGTGTTTGTCCCTTTGGGGAAATGTCACACGTTGTTCCTTTAAGTCCTTGTAGCTTGCTATGACTTGGGTTCATACGTTGATGATCGACACGTTCGTTGCTGGGTCATGTATGCCTGTCCCTGTAAGTTAGTGCCACCTTGGGTTTTTGACTAGTCATGTCGGCCCGGGTTCTCTGTCATATGGATGCTAGCGACACTATCATATACGTGAGCCGAAAGGCGCAAACGGTCCCAGGCCAGGTAAGGTGGCACCCGTGGGAATACCGTGCGTGAGGCCGCAAAGTGATATGATGTGTTACATGCTAGATCGTTGTGACTTAGGATAGGGGTCCCGACAATAAAAATGTTGGATGCAAGGATTAAGAGAAACCTCGACAATGCATGTACTCCCTCAATCCATATAGGGTATACCATGCGTTTTGGAGGCTAACTTTGACCACATGTTGGAGCAATAATATGACATCCAAATTACACAAATCTTACCATCAAATCCATACGTGGTCATTATACTAATAACACATGCATATGTTGCAATTAGTACGTAGATACAGTAGTAAACACTCACTATCTAGTAGTACTAGTAATACTCTACACTACTACTACTATGTGGCCATCCAACTGTGTCCCGGGCTCCCGGCAGAAGAGCGTGGACACCAATTATTCGTTCATATTTAATTTTTTTCACACAGCGAAATATCTCTATCTCTACTCTCTACTCTTATAAAAAATCAAGTTGGTGATGATGGTGTGCCTGCCATCTTGTAATATAGACTGTCCGATCTATATATGATGGATAGAAAGCAAACTATGACAATTTTATAAAAGATACGCGCACCTCTCTCCACATTTACAGATAAGGCCTTGCCTCATTCATCCTTATCTCCCACAACCTCATTGATGGGCAATTAAAAAAAGGAAGTCTCTGGAATAATCTAGCATGGTGGCTGTTTCCGCTTGCAGGCGCCGTCCATCCCCATGCCTCCGCCCAGTCTGACCACCAGTCACCACGATGCCCCACTCCTCCTCACCTTATTTCTCATCTTTCTCGATATATCATTTTTTGATGAAATTCTAGAGATACCATTTTTCTTATAAAATTCTCGAGATACCATTTTTCTGATAAATTTTTTGAGATATCATTAGTTCTTACACATGGGATTACTCCTGCATGGGTCAATCACAATAGGTTTTTTGTAAGAAATGCATCTTGATGTTCCGTGCAATGCACGGGCATGTTGCTAGTCCATGAAAACAACACATGTCAAAATTTCACGGTGAACGAAGGATTTGAATGTGTTGGGAGGGGCTGTTCGGATCTTGCCTGGGGTAGCCAAAATATTGGCGACCCTTTTGTCCACCGGTGCCTTTGCCACCGATGAACGAGGAATAGCTCGGGTGCTCGTGCATCCTCCAATGCGCGCGTTGGAGATGAATTCATATGAGTTGTGCTTTTTTTGTCCCACCACGCCACCCAAGCCGGCCACAGACCAACCGGCGACCCGCAAATTATGCCATCCAACCATATTCACACACATTCTGACAACAACTCAACCAACCGGACGAAATTCATGCAAACATGATGATATTTCATATAAACAATGACGGAATTCATATAAAATACCAGATTTTCATACAAACATGATGGATTTCATTACATTCAAATCAACTAAGGTGTGCTAGTTCTCGACAGCACATGTATAATAATACCTGGCCTAAATGGTCGCTCGTTGATCCATTTGTGTTCCTCATATCCGGCAGCACGATCACCGGACTGCCGGGAGCCCCGGAGGTATATGCTTCACCACAAAGAACGGCTTGCTTCCCCACTACCCAACTAACATCGTTGGCTGATGCCCAAGATGGAGTCTGGAGGGGGCTTCTCTGCTTCTGTGGAGCCCATGCGGGGTCGATGAAGGTCCTCACAACAAAAGGATCTGACAAGACACCTGCTGTGTATGCCGGCGTTGCCTCCGCGGTGGCCTTCATGGGACCCAAGCGGCGGCGGCCTCCCGCGTTCTGCTTCTCCTCGATGATGGCGGCGGATGTGGAGGCGCTGGCCACCGAATCGTCACCCTCCGTGCACCCGGCTTCTATCTCTGCTTGGATGGCGCGACCGCCGGCATGGGAGTCTCGGCTACAGAAACAGGAGACGTGGTCGCAGACACGGGAGGCACGGTACGAGGCAGCGGCGTGGATGGCAGCGACGACGCCCGTATTCCTCGCCGTTCCAGCGTGGAGCAGCTCACCGCTCCTCCTCGAGCTGGCTTGGAGCGGCGAGTTACTGAACCATGTGCCGGCTTGGGGCGGTAACTGGCTCTGTCGTGCGAGCAGAGCGAGGTGGATCAGCGAGCTGCACATCTCCTATCCGACGGGCTCGGCGGGCCACCCAGCCAGCTTGGATGCAGGATAACTACTCTTCGTAAGCCATTGTAAGAGTGGACAAAATGGTGAAGGAGGAGATAGGGGAGCGGCGGAGGTGTGCGATTCTTGGCCGGCCTCTGGCCTCGTTTAGATGGGAGATTAAATAGACGGCGGACGGGAGGAGCTCGGCCGGCGTTGCGTTTAATGCCGGCCCAGTCATGAACGGACGTGTGTCTAGAGTGGGTTTCTCGACTTCCACGCGGGTTTCATGGAGGTGTTTGAATGCGGTATGGAGGAGTGTTCAGTCAGGCGTGCAACGAGAGACTCCCTCGACTCTGATGTACGATACCGCGCCGTTCTTCCACTGACGTGTGGGCTCTTTGGGTACCTGGCTTGCATGTCAGTGACCCAACGTAGGCAGCGCACGGCACATGAGATTTCTGTGGGCTAGGGTGGTCAGAACCTGGCATTTCATAAACCGATGATTGTTCATTGAGTGTGACATCATTTATTTCATGTAAATAAGCCTACTATGTGATGTAAGAGAATTTTACAATTTTCATATATATGTTGATCGCTCGTTCGATACATTGTGATTCATAAATACCGCTGCAAACAACAATGTTCTTCTTATCACAAATAAGATTGATTAATACCCATAACAATCCATGGTCGCAACAAAGGGCGCATGCACATATAGGTTGAGCGCATGTCTTGCGTCGTGTGTTGTGTGCATGCAGGCGTGCGAGTGTTGCGTGCGTTCATGTGTACATTTCAGTGTTGCATGCATGTGTGCCTGCGTGTGTGTGTTTGTGAGTGCATGTTTATGTTTGAGTGTTGCACACCTGCATGCGTGCATGTGTTCATGAGTGCATGTGTACGTGTTAGTGTTGCTCGCCTGCGGGCGTGCGCGTGTTCATGCGAGTGTTGCATGCGTGCCTGTGTACATGCGGGGTGAGGCTACACGTCTGTCGACTGACTTTTTCATCTCTGGTCAGTCGATTTTCCAGCCGTTGGATACGAAATCAAGGGTCTGCAGTTCATCTTCAACCTCCACCCCCCTGAGCCGCCAGCTAACACCGGCCGAACCGCCGGCCCCCGCCGCCCGTGGTCGGCAGGGCTCCCGCGCCGCCTCGCCGCCCCTAAACCACTCCCCACCGCTGGTCCGCCGCCGCCCCAGCCATCCCTCCAGTCCCCCCCGGCGCGCGAGCTTTTTCTCCAGCGATCCCCACACCACCTCCCAATCACCGCACCCCCGCCACCGGCGAATGCCAACCAGAGGTCTCACGACATCGAATCCCCACCGACCACTAATTTATTACCATTTTTGTCTTTCATATATGCGCTGACGGGTGGGCCTTATGGTAATGTGAACTGCTGAATGTGGACCATTTGACTGGTCAATTGATCATGTCATCAACAAATTAACGAGCTGTATGGTGAGCTAGTGACCTAAAATGTATTTTATTAACACAGTGCAGACTCAAACTACCATTTCTTTCTTTCATAGACACGCTGACAGGCACTACAAAAAAAATAAACTTTCGTGATGATACATGTTTGTCACAGTAGGTCGCGTTTTGTGTCATGCATGTACATCCATGACGATTTTATGACATAATCAAGATAGTCATACATGTGTTGTCGTAGAAGTGTTCCATGACATTACCAAAATTATCATCACGGAAGTGTCCACTTCCATGACGATAAATCACGCGTCACAGAAGTGCTTTCATCAACGGTGACCGACACGTGGCATCCACCGTAACGGAACGCCGTTAAGCTATCGGGTCGGGTTTTGGATCCGATAACCCATTAACATCCCCGACCAATGGGGACTTTCCACGTGTAAAATCATCATTGGCTGGAGGAAACACGTGTCGGCTCATCCACTCATTGGACAGAAGGCGCCTATGATATGTCGACACGTGGCATGGCCCAACAGAGGCCCATTCCTGTGATAGACCGGCCCATTTGACTTGGTCAAAAGGTGGCGGGCCAGCCCATGGAAAGCCTGTTAATGACCTGTTCGCATATAGACCATTTACAGCGTGCTAACCCAAGGCCCGTTACGCCCTATTCGAATTAGTCCCAGTAGCGTCATCCGGGCCATCCAATATGATTCCAGCCCGTTTTCACTTCTGGCCCATGTATGGCCCATGACGTCTTTCGACCTATATGAGGCCCTATGTAACTCTTGGCCTATTAATGGCCCGTGGTGAAACTGGCCCGTAATGAACAGTGTATCACTTTACACCCATTAACGGCCCGTGGTGAAACTGGCCCGTAAAGAACAGTGTATCACTTTATACCCATTAACGACCGGTTATTCCGTTGGGCCGTTTCCAGCCCATGTTATCTTTCGGCCTTCTCAGAGCCCATTTATTCTTGGGCTATTTTCTAGCATTCATTTACTTACGGCCCGTTACTATCATTTTCTCCTTGTGGGCCAAATTCAGCCCATGGTTACAGTCGGCCCGTTTGTGGTCCGTTAATACGTTGGGCCGTTTTCATAGCGTCATCAAATACAACCTATTAATGATGGCCCGTTATGGTCGGCCCATGAACGGACGATTCCAACTCTAGCCCGTTTACGGCCAGAATGCGGTCTGTTTGGCCCATGTTTGGCCAATCGATCATATGGCCCGTATAAGGCCCATTTATGATACGACCCGTAGAAGGCCCATTGTTTCTATGACCCGTAGAAGGCCCATTGTTTCTACGACCCGTAGAAGGCCCACTGTTTCTACGGCCCGTAGAAGGCCCACTGTTTATACGGCCCGTAGGAGGCCAAGTGTCACTACAGTAAATATTAGCCCATGGTTATTGTGGCCTAGTTTTAAAAAATAGGTTATTGCATCCACTAGCAAACCGCAGAAAAAGAACTGCACTGACTACAAGCAAAAAAATAAACAAGACAACAAGGAAATAAATAAGCAAGTAACTTACACTAGGCTATCACGGCTATTACACATATTACATCCACTGGGCATCAAAGTTCACCACCAGTGCAAATATAGGGAACACAACAGCATATAAACGCCGCAGCAAAACAAGTCCAGAACTGAAACCACTTCAAAAGAACTCAAGAAACAATATCCTGGGTACCCATAATGCTGGCAAGATGCTTAGCAAGCTTATTAACTTTCTCTTGTTTGGCGCTTAAGTCCTCCAGCGCTTGCTGTTGCACCAGAAAGTATGCATCTAAATTCTGCGGGGACTTCCTTGGTCCTTCGGCTTCCTGTCGCATAACATCTGATCGATGTCTTTCAACTTGAAGTTGAGACTCAAGAAGCCGAACTGATTCAGGCAATGAGTTCGAAGAGCTGGTGCCAGCAGTGGTAGCCAGTAACTCGAACACTACATCAAGACAAGACTTTGGGGTTGTCTCAGTGTCTTCAATATAGTTTTTATCAGCTTTCTTGGAGACCAACAGGGATGTCTCACTATCTTGAACCTTATCTGCATTACTTCCTTTACCATTGCATAACAGGGTACTCTTCTCCAATATTTTATCCGCATTCTAAAAGAGAAACAAACAAACACATCTCGGGTTTACAATGTAGTATATGAAACTAATTTTGGTAAGCTAGATCAGTAGTAAGGTGGACAGGATAACAGCATGAAACAAACATATATCTATGTAGTATGGTCACGGTATGGTCTATATCATTCTAGTTTATGTTGCCAAATCAAGATAGATACAGTTTGAATCATATCTATTTAAGACAAAGCAGCATAGACAGAATATAAGTGTGGGAAACTACACAGCAATAACAACACTTGTAATGTGCATGGCATGAGAACATAATTGTTTATTCAATTGAAACTGAAATCAACATGGATCAAGTTACAATAGCAAACAGCCAAACACGTTGAAGAAACAGGTTAAAACATACCTGTTGCTCCATTGGAGTTTCAATTGCATCCTTCAAATTTGAAATAAGTTGGTATCAGTAAATACAGTGATGCAAGAGCAAAGTAGTATGAACCATAGCTACGGAACCTAACCTGAGAACAATTCTTGTTCTGCTTTAAGCGTTGACTTCGGGTTCGGAGTGGTGGTCCTCGTGATTTGGGAACTGCAGTTGCCTTACTAACTGCTCGTGTTTGGGTGCTCTATGGTGGAGACGGTGCTGTGTCAACGTGAACTGGGTGTCTATCTGCTGGGGTTGGGGTTAGAAGGGGTGTAGCTGGTTCTCTGTCCAACTGGGTAGGGGTACAATCTGCATGAGTGTGGGTTATGTGTGGTGGGGCTGGTTCTTGGGCAAGTACAACCGTGGTTCTATCTGCATCGACAGGTAGCACCGATCTTTTCTGAAGACCGTGTTTTTACTCCCACAGATACTGCCATCACTCCCTCCAATTGAAATGGCTGATAAACAAGAAAAGTATTTGAATGTACAGACATTGTAAGATAGACAGGTGCCATGGATAGTAGGGATGGAAATAGGGCATGAAATAATTCACATTTATGTTGTCTAAGCAAACAGAATAGCAGGACATAATTTCACATATATAATGGCAAATTAAACAGGATAGCATGACACAATTTCACATGTATGATGGCTAACTAAAAAGGTTAGAATGACATACTTCAGAATATGATGACTATGTAAACAAGATGACATGATATAACTATACGATGTGTCTATTAAAGTGGTTGGCATGCCATAAATCACAAACATGCCGTCGATGGAAACATGATGGCATGATATAATTCACGGATAGAATGACACAATTTAAAATATGATGACTATGTAAACAAGATGAGATGATATAACTATATTATGTGTTTAGAAAATGGGTTGGCATGCCATAATTCAGATACATGCTGTCTATGTAAACATCATGGCATGACATAATTCAAATATATGATTTATATACTAAGGAAGTGAGCAGAGGGCAATCGCATATCTGATGTGTCAACTAAGGAGATGGCATTCAATATTGTGTATATGATGTAAAAACTAAGCATTGTAATACAACATATGCATTATATGAGTAATATAACCCTGCCAAGTTTGAGCATACGTACACCTCAGGGGGATAATAGGACTGGTCATCTGCCTCTGAATCCTCCTCTGAAGAGCTATCTGTAACCAACAAGATATCTGCTTCAGTAGGTAGCATTGTCTGCTCTGAAGACCTTGTTCTTACTCCAGATTTCTCCATCACCAATTCAAATGGCTGATGCACAGGAAGAGCAGTTGAATATACAAACATTGTCGACAAAAGCAATGAGAAATACAAAAAAAGGATGGCATGATATAATTCACATATATGATGCTTGCCTAAACAGCATGGCATTGCATAATTCACATACATAATGCCTTGCAACAAGATAACATTGCATAATTCACATATATAATGTCTTGCAACAAGATGGCATTGCATAATTCACATATATGGTAATTAGACACTAAACATGTGGCATTCACACAAAGCATGTCTAAACTAAGCAAAAGACATAGTAATGCAAGATACCATATGCACGATATGAGCAACATAACCCTGCCAAGTTAGGGCATGCACCTCGGGGGGGAGGGGGGAATATGACTGGTCATCTGTCTCTGAATCCTCCTCTGAAGAGCTATCGGTAACCAGCAAGACATGCGCTTCATTAGATAGCATTGTCTGCTCTGAAGACCTTGTTTCCACTCCAGATTTTTCCATGACCGTGCCGAATGGCTGATGCACGGGAAGAGTAATTGAATGTTCTAAAATTGTTGACAAATTTAACACGTAATAAAAAAATGATGGCATGATATAATTCACATATAAGATGAATAGCTAACCAGGGTGGCATTGCAAAATTCACATATATGATGCCTGGCTAGACAAGATGGCATTGCATGATTCACATGTATGATAGAGAAACTAAACAGATGGCATTCACACAAAGCATGTCTAAACTAAGAAGATGACATCTTTAATGTATACATTAAGCAATGCAGGGCACCATATGCATCATATTACCAACATTAGCATGCCAAGTTAGAGCAAAGACCTCATGGGGTAAATAGGAGTGGTCTTCTCCTGCTGAATCCCCCTCAGAACAGTTATCTTCCTCTTGATTACGATCCGAAATGGGTGCAGGGGGGCTGCCTTTGCGCCCACCAAGGAACGACGTCTGCATGAAATTTTATTGGCATTCAAGGCTCGTCTATTTTGCTCTACATGATCAGTTCCATTGTGTACAATAACTGGCATGCATAGGAATAAAACATAGTAAGATTATGTAAGGAGTGCATGCACAAATCCAGAGTGATGGTAGCAAACTGTGGATAGACCCAAAACCAATGATAGCAGGCAGATAATAGCTTTAGTTAAAAATACAGATAATGCCTCCTTTAATGTTTGTTTGCACCCAACATGAAACTCATAGTAGACACCAGAGATTAACCAGATAGTAGACAGATAGTACTGATTGCTGCCCCAATATGTACCCCACAACCATTTAAAAACTCAAGTTTCAGCATTAGTTTGGACCTGAATCGGAGTCTAATAGGTGAACACGACGATAATGTAGCATGTCATCATATTAAGCGACACATAACGTAAGCAGACACGAAAGAGTACGACCTCTCTTGCGGACCCGTGTAGTCCTCAAGGTCAACAGCTCAGTTGATGATGGTAATGAAGTTGCCGTGGCTACCGGCGGCGGGGAAGAAGATCTGAGGCGGCGAAAGATAGTCTTGAGAGTGGATCCCTCCTATGGTGAACCCTTCCGTCGTTGGAGCAGCTGAGCTGGGGTGGAACACAGCGCCGCAGGAGCAGGACAAACCACACAAGGTTTTCTTTGACACATATCTGTAACAGAAGTAATTGAGTAAGGGCTTGTTTGAATTTGAGGACTCTAACAATGCAGGGATAGGAAATAGACAGGAATAGGATAGGAATGCACGTGCAAAACAGAGAATTTAAAAACACAGGATTTCTGCCAATCTGGGTGTTTGATTCACAACAATTGGAAGAACACAGGATGCAAAAAAGCATGGTGAGATTAAGTCAAACCACAAGAAAATGTACGGTTATAATGCTATTATGCTACTATCTCTTAGTATTGTGCTTGATGAATAGGAATATGAAAAGGAGGAGAAGTGGAAATTAGAATTCCTATGGTTTTTCTTTCAAGGAGACACTAAAGGAACAAATCCTATAGTTTTCCTTTGCTCCATTCCTTCGCACCAAATTCATGAAAAGTAGTACCATAGGAAAATTTCCAATTCCGATGTTTGTCATTCACTTTCCTTTCAAGCACTGGCGATTCTAGTAGGCAGTCTTGAGCAAGGAAAATCCTACACTAAAAAAATGTTTTTGTGCTACTTCTATTACCTTGGACCCAGTCCACTGTCATACTAGCTCAACTCCCATGCCCATCAACAAATGCATAGCTCAAATGCGCAGAGATAAATAATGACGGCGTTCAAGAGAGTCCATCACGGATAGCTAAGTTGCCTAGTACCTCACTGCTTGTCATATAGTAGGATAAAATAATCGTATTTCCCGTTACTACAAGTGCTCAGTGGATAATATATATAACATGTAGAGTAAAAAAGAGATGCAACAAGTGTAAAACCTCTTTGGCGAAGCCATGTCGATCTCAGCGTGATTGGGTTGGCCGGTGAGGATGCTTCCGCTGACTTGGCTGTCGGAGGAGGGGAAGAAGATCTTAGGCGTCTAGAGATGGAGCCCGAGGTACTGCTCCATGTGATGGAGGGTTTCGTCGTTGGAGCAGCTCCGGTGAGTTGTACGACGCTGAGGCTGAAGCAGGACAAGAGAGACAACGAACAACGTTAACCTAAGTGGAATTCTAATAGCATCTCCAATACATGACGTAAAATACATAACCACAAAGTGCTAGATGTAAAATACATCAGCCGCTCATCTCTGAACTTAACTGTCGAAACTAAACTTAACTATCGAAACTGAATTTTGCTATCGAAACTGAATTTTGCTGTCGAAACTAAACGCACTAGCAAGGTGAGGCTACACATCGGTCAACTGACTTTTTCATCTCTGGTCAGTTGATTTTGCAGCTGTTGGATATGAAATCAAGGGCCTGTGGTTCATCTTCAACCTCCACCCCCCTGAGCCGCCAGCCACCACCGGCCAAACAGCAGCCCTCACCGCCCGCGGCCGGCGGTGCGTCGCCCCACCCGCCCCGAAAACACTCCCCACCGCCGGTCCGCCACCACCCCGGCCATCTCTCTAGGCCCCCCGTGCCGAGCTTTTTCTCCGGCGATCCCCACGCCACCGCCCCGCCAACGCCCCGCCACCGCCTGCGACCACCACCCCCATCCTGAACCCTAAGATAGATAGTGGGGTACCTCTCCGGCAAGCCCCCCTCCCCGCTGCAGCAGGTTCTTCCTTCACCACGGCGAGCCCCCCCCCTGAAAATCGACTGACGCAAAAGTCGATTCAGTTAACTGAAGTGTAGCTAAATTGGAGCAGCATTGCAAGCAAGAGCAAGAGCGAGAGCAGCAACGCGAGCAAGAGCAATAGCAAGAGAAGACCAGGCAAGGGACCGAGAGCAAGAGCAGAGTAGCAGCACGAGCGAGAGCTAAAGTTACAGCAGCTCCTAGTGATGTGGACGTCACCGCCGAGGGAGCGACGCCGTGGAGGAAGTGGCCGGCGACACCGCCGTGGATGGAGCCATGCCGTGTCGGCTCGGACCAAGCGCCGGCAGCACCGTGAGATCGAATCAAGAAGAAAATGCGACGATTAGTGTACAACCTCTTTGGTGGGGCCGATTAGGCCGCAGCTTCATCCGAGGAAACGGTGATGATGATGCTCTTCCGATGGTGCAGGTGAAGACAGCGGTGTAGGAATGGAGGTGGCGCGAAAGACGAGGGGAACATCGGGGCAGCTCCATGGAGGTGGAGGATGGGGTGGCTGAACCGGCGGGACGATGAGATCGACGATGGATCCTCATCCGGTATGGTGGATGAGGGACGTCAAGGTGTTGCTGTGGACGACATCGTCGGGGAAGAGGCTCCGGCTGGGTGGCGGACGGAGCAGGGTGTGGGGTTTCGTCATGGGTTTCCGCGGCCTCGGTGTACGAATGGGTGGGCAGATGGGATGGCAGTGGGGAACCATGGCTTAGAGACACGCTTGTCCAAAATGTGGGGTAAGTTACGAAAGTACCCCCACCAATTTGAGGCGGTTCTTTCGGTTCAGTGGTACCACGGGCATTTCGCATGTCGGGATTTCACAGGAGGTGGGAGTTTTCGCACGCGTTGTAATTTAGGAATAACAAGGCGCGGGTTGAGATGGAGGGAGTTGTCGGAGCACAATAAGACAATGATATATCTTAAATATTTCAGGCTAACAAGGCGCGGGTTGAAGAGGCGGGAGTATCGCAGCATGATAGACAGAGACGCTAGCTTGAATTTCCGGCATAACAAGGCGCGGCTTGAAATTTCGGAAGAACAAGCTTAATGTGTACCCAAAAAAGACAATTTGCACCTCAACACGCACAACACACACACAAACACCATTTAGACTAGAGTAAGGTACACGTGCATTGCACGCATGAGATTTGGCAACCAAATTATGAATAAATACCACATTATAGCATGCAAGCTTTGAGTCATATATGCATGATGTAGATGTTCATTTGATTCTTATATTTCATTTCATTCAAAATCATCTAGTTTTTATAAGAAAGCTAATCTATTTTAAGATTCATGGAATTGTGCGTCGTAAGACATAAAGGAGAAACAAATAATGGCAAATCATGTAGAAAAACATTTGGGCAATTCTGATATGGAAGATTCTAGAACAAATAAGAAGTGCTTGTGTTTTGATGTTTGTGCATTATGCTTAAGTTCAACCATGGAGTCTTCTAGATTATACATGTGGCGAAATCTGGTGGAATCTAGATGATATCCAACGGCCAGTAGTGCTCAAATTTGGCATCTTTGGACCATCGGATTCGCCTCATCCAACGACCATCTTTCAAAGTTAAAGTTTCCCGCACATAATATAAAAAATATATATATAATATAATTTATATATAGGGGTATAGATATAGATATGTGATGCGAAAGCCGGCCATCATATCCAATTCGAATAGTGTGTCCATGCACGGATGCGACGTGGCCAAATGATGTCTGCCATCTGTATCTCAAATTCAAATCAGTCTGACCTTATTCAATGTGTATACATTACAACATGCCCGTTTCCAAACCACACCACGCAGATCTCCGTTATATTCATGCATGCATGGGTTTCAAACATAAGGATCTCTTATTCAAATATTTGAATTCAACTTTACATTAATTATGACCTCACCTATTCTTTTACACCCACACAGTAGTCTTCTCTTTATAATTGTACCACTAACCTTCTCTCGTGCCTACATGCACACACACTACCAGTCGGCATTATCCATCGCACGCATGCAATCTTTTTCTTCAGGTCGGTCTCCCATGAAGGCACACACACCCACACACATTCCCCTCTCCATCATATCGGGCATTCTTTATCTCTCACGCGTGCATGCGCAATGATCGATGTTCCTCTATGTATGTGTGTATATAGCTAGGTCTTTCATAGTTTTCCACACAAACCGATCAATCGATATATCCAGTGAGGTCTCAGCCTCTTTCCCACGTCCACATCGATCAATCTATACCTCTCTATATAGGATTAACATATATAGCTAATACACCCACATTAATTATATATCCAACGTCCCCCCCTCATCATCCATGCCTTCCGCTTCATCTCTCAGACGCGTGCACAATGGCAAAGACAGGGGGCAGTAAGGGCCATGCCCCCTCCCCCCTAACATCACTATATATTGAGGCTAATATGAATGTGATCATTAGACAAATGCTGCTAAAAATGGTTTAAGTTCATGAATTGACCCTCCTCGTAAAGGATTAGCAATGTTGGGCCCCCTAGCTCATTTATTTTTCATGGCTTCGCCACTGCGCACAACAGCGCACGTGTTCGCCCCCTCTCTCTAAATATCGATCTCGCACTTGTACATTCCTTCATAGTCTCCCTCCACTCGGCCCCTCACACCATCTTCTAGCCCCCCACTGGATTTTGCCACATGTACAATCTAGCAGACTCCATGGTTGAACTTAAGCATAATGCACAAACCTCAAAACAACAGTGGTTCTCTTTTGTTCTAGAATCTTCTGTATCATAACTACCCAAACTTTTCTTCTAGTTGAATTGCCATTATTTGTTTTTACTTTATGCTTTACAACGCACAATTCCATGAATCATAAAATAAATTAAGGGCATCTTTGATTCAAAGGATTCTCAAAGGAATTTTGGAGGATTCTAATCATTAGGAATTTATCCTATCTTGGTTGTTTGATTCGTAGGATTGTAAACCATAGGAATTTTTCCATATGATTCATTTGCACTAGATTTCATAGTAAACATCCCATCCACTCAAACCTCTTTGAAAGAATTCTGTGTTTTGTCTATGCACAATCAAACACTCATACAATCCTGTAGGATTCTAGATGACATTCCACTATAATCCCATGTTTTTCCTATTCCCGCATTCTTAGCTTTTTTATAAAAACTAATTGATTTTGAATGAGATGAACTATAAGAATTAAACGAAGGGCTACATCAGGCATATATGGCTCAGAGCTTACATGCTATAGTGTGGTATTTATTCATAATTTGGTTGCAAAATCTGATGAATGCAATGCACGTGTACCTTACTAGTACTTCGAGTATGTGCGAAACACGTATATTAGAATACCAATGGCACGCTACATAGTGTCTCTCTTACAGTTCATGAAGCCACGTGGCACATGTGGAGGCGTTGTCGCGACCTCCTTGCGTGGATTGATCATAGTGACGTGCTGCTGGTTCCAGAAGAATGTACACGTCCTCCCTGAGCCATACTGGCGGTACATGCACGAAGTGAAGATGTGCACGCACGCACGCATGCACTCATTCCCTCGCACACACACGTGGGTACACGGGCGAGCACAATTTTGTACCAAGATCCACCCCATGTGATAATTTGACGCGTCATGGGCAGAATGAAGAAAATGGCGGAGGAGACGCGCAAGGAGATAGAGGTCATGGAGGCAATGAAGAAGCAGTTACGATTCTGCGGCGAATTAGATCATTTGGGGTGATAATCTTCCTTCTTCTTTTGCTCCTGTGTTTCATCTTTTGCTTCGGGTGTTTCGCCGCACGTGTCATGTTCTCTGCGAGGCATGAATAGAACAATGGTTTTTTTGAGGGAATGAATAGAACAATGCTAACAATGAGATGACTAGCAAATTAGATCATTTTTTATCGCCATATGGCACTGGGCTGCCGTGTTTTGTGCTCCTCCGTCGCAATACTACTCCAGTGGAAAACTTGAGTATACCACACGGTTCTTTGCTCCTCCTCGATCAGGTCATCGGCGCATTTATACGAGCAGCCAAATCACAAGGCCCCACCTTCCAGCAGTAATGAGCCGTCAAATCACAAAGGCCCTCGCCTCTCATGAAACCGACTAAGCTAGACTGCCCCGCCCTCTAGCCTTTTAAAAAATGTATACTTTTGTACAACAGTAGTATCGATGGATTGCGCCATGGAGCAAAACATGAAATGAAAAAAGGTGGTACATAGAGAGAGCGCTCGTCGCCAAATTATGCATATAGTACTATTAAAAAGGCTAGTCACAATAATGGTGTCTAGCACAACCCACCCCTCAAATAAAACTAAGAGGGTGCTTGGATACATTTTAGTCCCATGACTAAAAGTAGTGGGACTAAAACTTGCTAGCCTCACCCATGCTTGGATCCAAATACTAAAAAGGCTAAAATCAAGTTAATGAGCATTTATTATCCTCCAAACCCTCCAATCCAGAACTCGCCTGTGTTGAAGGAGAGGAGTTAAATGAGTAGAGAGAGGACTAATCCACATTTTAGTAGCGGTACCCCTGACTAAATTTTTTTAGTCTCAAGACTAGTTTTAGACCCTCTTTAGTCAGGGGTGCTTGGAACTTTAGCCTCTTAAAGAGACTATTTTTAGTCAGACTAAAATAAGTCCCTTGGATCCAAGCACCCTCTAAGCATCCTGGAATTCTTTGACAAAACTAAGCACCCTGAAATTCTTTGACAACTAAACTGCTGGCTATATGATGTTGGCCATATATATTGTACGTATATAATGTGAAGAAACTAGTGGTAGTACTATACCAACTAAAAGATGAAATGTAAGAAATACTAGTATGTACGTACTGAAGAGTTAAAGTAACGAGAAGAAACATAACATAGTTCTGCTGGGGGCTCAGCACAACACCCCCCCCCCCCAATTAAATTAAGCACACCTGAAATTAAACTTTGCAACTATTCCGGTAGACACTGCATTAGAACCACCATGAGCAATGACACTACCACCTTACTCGAGTCCTCGTCCATGTCCTCGACTTCGTCCTTGTCCCTCTTCCTCTTGGCCGATACTTCTTTGCTTGAACCGCACACTTGGCTGTTGCTCTTCATCCAACCCTTGTAGATATTGAAGCAAAGGTAGCCATCCATTGCAGCGTAGTGGATGTGGTCTATATCTAGTACATTCCACTGCCATGCATGACGATGAAACGTGTATGGAGGTTTCTCCTGTTTACCGTACGAAGGATGAACCATGGCTCCTGCCAGGGTCAGCATTGAAGGCTGACGAGAGGACACCAGCTGATTCTTCTAGAGGTCGAAGGTGTTGCCGACAAGGAGGCCTATCCAACGCTTGACTTCTTTATCGTTACCAAAGTCTATAGTAACGAATTTGACTAGGTTGCTCTGGAGAAAGTCCTTAAAATCCTTGCACTCAACGTTGGCATGGCATATGTGGTAGACCAAGAATAAGTCATGCATGCAAACCTGGATCACTGCGGGCTTCTTCCTCTCTTCGTCCTTTAGATCCTTCTCTGGTCCCAGGACTGTGGTGTACTCAACATCTAGCCCAGCGACCCACTCATCATCTAAGTCTTCGAACATGCGTCTGAAGCGAGAAAGGCATCCTTTCACCGTCGCGTAAGAATGGGTGTAGATGACGTCGAACTCATCGCCGGTGATGTT
Organism: Triticum aestivum; assembly: GCF_018294505.1. Lineage (NCBI taxonomy): Eukaryota > Viridiplantae > Streptophyta > Magnoliopsida > Poales > Poaceae > Triticum > Triticum aestivum. The sequence continues at coordinate 275,974,388 of NC_057797.1, read as the reverse complement.
TCTAACCTTGTACTCACTGCCGATCGTGGAGATATGGGACGCCATGGATTTGGGAGGAGGGTTAGGATTAGTGGAACTGCCGTAATGTGAATGGACGGGACGACTAGGAGCGAACCGCCGTAGTATTGAAGGACATGTGGGGACGAGTAGGAGCGGCATTAATTAATTGAATCATCTCGCCTCCCTCCACATGCAGCCGCATGCAAGCCTCACGTGCACATCCCTAGTGCATGCTACGGCTGGGTATTTTTTTCTCCCAATCAGTGTACGCAACGAGGAGCGGAATCAGTGTAATATGTGGTGATTTAATTACAACGGGATTAATAAAAATGGGACTAATATGTGGTGATTTAATTATCTTCTCCTCTTAAACCACCGCTGCTCCTCTCCTGTTCCAATCTAAATGCAGCGCCGCTCCTTTCCTCTTCCATTTCAAAACCACTGCCCCTCCTCTCCTGTTCTAGTCCAAAACTAGCGTCGGTCCTCTCCCGTTCTAATCCAAAACCAGCGCTGCTCCTCTCCTCCTCCATTCAAACACCACCGCCGGCGAGCGAAGGTGTTGTGGGGAAGTAGATCGATGGAGGAGTACAACCGATACGTGAGGGTCGCAGATGGCGACCCTGTGAAGCTAGCTAGGATGTTGGAGATACAGTATTGGTTTGGCAACAAGGACCAACTAGCAGCGGCGGTGACATCCATGGCCAAATATCCGCAACAGAGCAAAAACGCAGCGATACTCCTGGAGGGAGTCGCGTCGGAGTACATAGAGCTACTCCTCTGGGCCATGGAGCAAACCGATTCATCGAATCTGATCATGAGGGAGCGGTGGTGGGAGTATCGATCCCAGATGGAGCATCCACCAGAGATTGAAGGACCGAGCATCTACAGGGTGCCGTTTGTGAGGGTGTCCTGCCAGAGCGAGCCGGTGGAGTCTTCATCGACCGAACCCAACTGCAAGAGGAGAAAAGCAGTTGGCCCGATGACGCTTCCCCGCCATCGTCTCCCTCGCCGTTCACATCGTCTCACGAGGCGGCTGTCTGCCGCCGAGGAATAGGAGGGGGCTGCCCCCTAGCCCAATAGTCGGGCAGGTTGTGAATTGTCAGGAGGAGCTTAGGGTTGTCAGTATTTGCAGGTTGAGAATTGTGTTTTGTGTTGTGTATTTTGAGAGTACTTTCAGATATGAATGTCTTTTGAATTTCAGATTTGAAGTATTGAGCATATGAAGTATTTTATGAATCCTAGAGATCTATTTTTAGCACATAAAAAATGTAGTTTCATAGGAGTATAAAAGTGTAGTCAATGTGATTCTCAGAGAAGAAACTGCAAGTTTCAGTTTCAGATAAGAAACTGCATGTTTAGTTTCAGATAAGAAACTACAACTTTCAGAGGCAGAGCATTTATATTAACACGGCCTTTTCAAACAAGATTAACATCATGTTGCAAGTTTTATTCATGGTCAAAAATGGAACTACCAGCCAGTTAACATCATGATGATCAACATTCATTCATAGCACATCTTCATATGATGCACAGTCGAAATGCCCACACAATGTTGAGTGTGCGAAACACAGAGAAAACAAGGGACGAAGTTTTGGCAAGTGATGGACGTGGTTTTGGGCTGCCCCGTCTAGGCTTTCATTTTTAACATGCGCAGCCCACGACCTCGGATGGGAGGTCCATAGGCCTGTTTGTATTTTCTTAGGGCCGTCATGTATCGACCGGCCTATGGACCTCCCATCCGAGGTTTTATTTTTGGCAGCCCAATTTATGTATTTTTTTGAAGAAAACTCAGAGGTCTGTTCTATTTTTCTATATTAAAATAGGAACGCCAGGTCCAACTTATATTTAACACATACTTAAATATGTAAAAAACAATATCCCACATCTTCTTAACTTATAAAAATAATTTCTTAACAAATAAAATCATGGATTGTTTTGGCACGAAAATCATAGTGATTGTGTACAAAAGCTTGGTAAGATTTAAGGACGAATGTAATAATATCACTTATTATTTAAATATATTTATAACAAAATACTCAGCCCCTTTTTATTTTTTGATAACATTGCTGGCCCAACCCAACATTATAATTAGAATCAGCCCAGCAAAATCATGTATTTCGAGAAAGTGCAAATGGCCTGTAATTTTTTAGGAAATAAAATAAATGGGCCGCATGGACGCTACATTATTTGTTCACCCAGCCGAGCTAATGGTTGTAATTCAAAAAAAGAAGATCAAATTGACTGTAAGTTCTACCGTGCAAAAAAGACTGTAAATTCTGAAAAAATGGGTTGAATACGTGCCACATTTTTGGAGGCTGGAATGTGGGCCAATTGGTCGAAGCCAACGCAAGTCGTTGTCAATTTAGTCAACAAATGATTCTGAAATGTTAACCGTTGGATTTACATCCAACGACCAGTATCCATCTTCAATATCTCATCTTCTTCCTCCAGCGCCGCAGGGACCACCTCCCGCCTCCTGCTGCTAGCAGCTCTGCTTAGCACGCTTCGCTATGAAGCGCTAATCCACTGTTGGCCAGGCCATCCCTCCACCCCTCCACACCTCCTGTTCTTCTCCACCGACTGCCGAACCACACCACACTAGAACCAGTTAACCCTCGTACACCTCTCCGTCTGAGACTCTACTCCCACATATTCCCATCTCTGGCTCGTTGCTGTCCGGGGCCTCGCCGTCATCCACCACCGTGGATGCGCTCGGCGCGGCGTGGTCAACATGGTCAACGAACGACACCATCAGAAGTAGACTGTGCGTGGAGAGGCTGACAGCTGGGTCCACGGCCGCACACAAGGAAATGCCTCCTTATTACGCGCAAAATAATGATTCCTCCACCTGACATCTGGGACCCACCGGAAGGGCCTCTGTATTTCGTGAAAATAACGTGCCCCCCGCTGACATGTCGGACCCACCAGCTATCTTCGCATGCAAGAAAGTGCCTCCTTATTGCACACAAAAAAATGAATATTCCCTCTGCCAGCTGGAACCCAACATAGTGGGAGGCTGACTTGTGGGCCTACCAAGTTGACGGGGACGGAGGGCTTTGTCAACTTAGTCAATATGAACGATTCTAGCTCCTATTACCGTACAATGTTCATCCAATGGCCGTAGTGCTTCTTCAACCTCTGGTCTTCTTGCTCCAGTCGCCCAAACCAGTGTCGGTCGTGCCATGTGCTCCTGCCTCCCATGGCCGGCTGTGATGCCGTGGAGGCCTTACCGCCCCCTACTACTCTCACCGCTGGCCAGGCCATCCCTCTACTCACCCACACCCCTGTTATTCTGCGGCGACAGCAGCCTCACACCGCAGCTGAACCAGTGAACCCTCGTACTCCTCTTCGTGTGGGCATCCACTGCTGCGTCTTCCCTGGCTCCGAGTCGTCCCCTTCCTAGTCCTCACCGTCATCCACCGCCGTGGTGCTCTCGGCGCGGCGTGGTCAACGTGGTCAAGGAACGACTTCCATTGGACATGGACTGTATGTGGAGGGGCTGACAGCTGGGTCCACGGCCACAGCAAGGAAGTGCCTCCTTATTACGCGCAAAATAATGATTCCTCCACCTGACAGCGGGGACCCACCGGACGGGCCACCATATTTCGCGAAAAAACATTTCCCCCTAACTTCTGGGACCCACCAGCTACATCTTTGTGCGCAAGGAAGTGCGTCTGGGCAAAAAAAATGATTCGCCCCCTGACTGCTGGGACCCACCAGCTACATCTTCGCATGCAAGGAAGTGCGTCCGGGCAAAAAAACCGATTTGCCCCCCTGACTGCTGGGACCCACCAGCTACATCTTCACACGCAAGGAAGTGCCTGGCAGTCAGGACCCACCTGGTCGAAGCGTACATAGTGTTGTCATTCTGGTCGTGAACATGTACGTACATATATACTGGTGGATGTAGTGGCGCGCACGTGTCGTAGTAGAGGCGCGCACGTAGCATGTAAACATACGTATAGCGGCCAGGGTGCAAGAAAGAAAATACGTCCACATATGTGTACATACTGGCAGGGTCTCGAACGCCTACTTGCGCATATGTACGGCCATGGCTCGTGTACATGGTTGGGTCGGAACGGAGAAACAATGTTATCGTCGTGTTCATGGGGAGGCAACGGAATGCGCCGTGTTCATGGGGAGGCAACAGAATGCGTCGTGTTCATGGGGAGGCAACGAAATGCGTCGTGTTCATCGGGAGGCAACGGAACGCGTGGGAGCCAACCTGCTGGGTCAGAACGGAATGCGTGGTTGTGTTCATTGGGAGGGCTTGGATGGAATAGGCGATGGAAACGAGGCCTGGCGTACCGCAAAACGGAGGAAACGGACCTCCTACGTTCGGAAGGGGTCCTGTTGATCGGGAGGGGTGTGGCGTACCGCAAAATGGAGGAAACAGACCTCCTATGGTCGAAATGGGGGTCTTGTTGATTGGGAGGGGTGTGGCGTACCGCAAAACGGATGAAACGGACCTCCTACGGTCGAAACGGGGGTCCTGTTGATCGGGAGGGGTGTGGCGTACCACAAA